>NC_057804.1:597497892-597797892 GCF_018294505.1 Triticum aestivum | reverse complement strand
ACCAGTTTTTTGCTCGACAGCGGCGGCACTTTAAATCCATTGTATTTGTTAAAACGCGCACTCCGGCGCAACAAAACGGTGTCCACATGTGCATGCTCATTAGACAGCAACGAGCTAATGTGATCCGCAACAGAACAAAAACCCTGCATGCTCTATTTCTCAGCAGAAGAGGGTTCAACAGAGACAGAAACTTCCACACTGTCACTGCACCCAAAATCAATGATGATACCCTCCAAAGAAGAACTGAAGATGAGGCCAAGCACATCAGCTTCAGGAGAAATAGAGTCCATCAGAGCAGTGGCAAACCCATTTAGCTGCTGCTGCAGGAAAGTAAAAGGATTGATTGGCAAATAAGCTCCTTCAGGGTGTACAACAGGAGGTAGCTCCATTGTATATATCCTTTTTAGCATGCTTCCAATCCACCGCAGCAGTTCAATGTCTGCAGTTATCAGGAATGAGACAGATCTCCTGCCCGAACAAACGCAAACTGTGCCGAAGGGACTCCATTAATAAAATTATCAGCCAGCTCTTCAACCTGAGAAAATTCAGACCAGACATCTGACAGATTGTCCACAATGTTATGCTCTTGGTGCACTCCATCCATGAGAGAAGGACCATCATACTCAAAGAAAGTCCTAAAAACTGAACCCAGTGTAGGGAGGTGGGACTACCGGCCAAGCAGCCCACCCATTATCCTGAACATCTTCTTGCACATGTACAGCAGCATTCCACACCTGATTATTGGCCGCCTGCTGGGCCTCCATATCATTTATCCTGGCTTGCTGCATCAGCGTATAGTAAGAGTTGATAGGGGTGGGGGATGCATTGAGGAGGGGTGGAACATCCTCATTGTCAACCAACCCAAGCACGGTGTCTCTGCCATTCAAAACATAAACTGGAACCGACCATGACCGGCCCAATCCTGGGAGCATGCCAACTCTAGTCACCACCAGACTGTGTGGTACCTGCGCTATATCCTTAATGTGGCATTTAACTAGGACTCTTGCTTTGTTCTCATTAGGCCTCGGCCAAACTATTAACTTCCCAAAATTAGATACAGCCTTGTTCACATAATGCTCTGTCATGTAATCCATCGGGAAAGCTAACATCATGACCCAGAATTCATACTGAAACGCGGGCATCCTCATATTGAGGCCTTCATCATGGGGAGTGATGGTGAAATAAGAGTCATCATCTATAGCATGAGGACCTTCTCTAATGGCCTCGTCTCTGCTTTGCATATCTTCAAAAGCAACGCAACCAATGCCAAATGGATAGATAAACTCATCTGAAATAGGGTACTCCAAATCCTTCCTAATGATGCGGCAAATCTCTTCCAACCAAAATCCCTTCTGATGATCTAGAGGAGGAGGATGAATCGATATGAGAGCGTACCTGTCATGGTTTAATGGCGGATCATCCACCACCATGACACTCCTCTGCAGCCGATGATCTGGTCCTCTCTCAATGTTGGCACCGAGCGGAGTGAACGTGAACGGCCTGACCGGAAAGTTCGCCATCTTGTTCCCGGAGCTGGACGTCTGCGTAGCAGGGTTCTTTGATGGCGATGGCGGAGCGAGGTTGGGAGAGGCAGAGGTGGTTTTGGAAACAGAGGAGACTGGACGGGATTGGGTCCCCCGGGCGGTGGAGTTGACAGCGTAAGCAGGGGGGAGGTGTATCGACAAGCAATGAGAAGTTGCCACGTGAACAAGTGGTGGGATTTTCTGTTTTGCTTGCCAAACTGAACTTCGATTATGTTCCCGAGCGTTACGATTTCCATGATTTAGTTTTTGGGCACAAGACGGAAGGCTTCCAATAGAAGCATTATTCCCAAAATTACCCGAGACGGGTATGGGCTGCCATTTGAACTTGGGCCAATGTTTCTGGAGCTGCTGCCCATGGGCTTTGTGCCCCAAGGAGCCACACGAATCACATCGAATAAGGCCAGGACAGTGAGAAACTTGGTGATCATTTCTACAGCATGCAGTGCACGCAGAGTTACGGCCCATCATGCATGCAGTCCCCAACGAACGTGTCACATTGCATGAGCACTCATGTATGAATCTGATGCATCTTTGACAAATTTTACCTGGACAATCTTCAACCAAATGACCATGACGGGAGCAATTCAAACATATAAGTAACCTGGCATCAATATAGGCCTGCGTAGGCACATCCTTGATTTGCACCATAGCTTTAACCTCGTTGTCCGGATACCCAACTTCCCAACCATCCATGATTTGAAATAACTTTTCATCCGAGAGAGACTGCCAATATGATTCCTGGAATTGGGGGCCATGAAAAGAAGTGCGAGCACCAGGCAAGAAATCCTTCTGATTGAGAACAAAATCACCCAAATGAAGATGCGTATCTTGTTCCGGAAAAAATGGGAAATTGAACTTGCCAAATGGGATATTCGCTCCGACCGGTGAGGTTTCCACACTCGCCGCCGGTAACTTCATGGATTGAGAATTCACCATTTTCTGCTAATCACGAAGCCAATTAGATCGAATAGCGATCGGCCGTACCTCAGGAAGATGATCGTCAACATGCCAACTCATATCCGAATAATTCCCAACAGCAAGATCACCACGGTAGAGGTGGAAGTGACAGATAAAATCTGGCCAGATGCGGTCCTTAAGACCATAGATGAAATGACCAACACGATTTGATGCCACAGAGAACCGAAAACGACAATCACTTAACCTCAAGACCCTAAGCCCCGAACTGATTCCTCCAATACAAGATTGCAGGTCAAGGGCCACAGATTCCTCTATAAGAGGGAAGGATGCCGAGGAGAAAGAAACTACGAGAAAGAATTCCTTGGCAGATCTGGGGTTGGCCTTTGTGAAGTGCACCATAGATTCGAACATGTCATGTACCTGAGATTCGATCGCCAGACCAGGGGAGAAGTCCCAATGGAGAAGATTCTCCATGAGGATTGGGTGGCTATCATCGCCGGAGTGGCCAGTGACAGGGGCCGAGGAGGTGGCCACCGGGGCCGGGGTGGCCACCGGCATAGTCGCCTAGGAGGGGGAGTCGCCTAGGAGGGGGAGTTAGTTTTATTGTTTTTAGCACTGCCTTGGTGTACATAGCTGACGTTCTGCTCCATCTCCATATAGACGAATAAATTAGCCGACGCTCTTTTCTTTTATGGTATTACTGCCTTTGTGTACATAGTTGGACTTCTGGGTATATACATGAAGAAATTTGCTTAAGTTGTTGGTATACATGTTTGATTACTGCCTTAGTCTATATGGTTGAACTTCTGCTTTTTAAATTTCCAACATTTTTGAAAGCATGTTAACTAGTGTTCATACATGGTTGTACTGCCTATGTTGACATAGTTGGACTTCTGAGATATATGTTTGATTACTGCCTTTGTATACATGGTTGAACTTCTGCTTTGTAAATTTCCAACAATTTGAAAGCATGTTAACTTTTGGTCGTACATGGTTGTACTGCCTATGTGACATAGTTGGACTTCTGGTATTCATGTTTTATTACTGCCTTGTTGTACATGGTTGAACTTCTGCTATGTAAATTTCCAACATTTTGTTAGCATGTTAACTTCTGGTCATACATGGCTGTACTGCCTATTTAGACATAGTTGGACTTCTGAAATGTAATGAGTGTGTAATTTTGTAGGCACTAGTGGAATTTTGGTGTAGCTTGTGTATCTCATTTTTTCTAGTATCAGCTTGTGGAGCGGCCTGAGAGGAGGAAGAGAGGATGCAAAGCGCCCGAAGAAGGTGGCCAAGGAGGAGGTGAGGCGAAAATTTTAACAAGACGGTTTGCTGATCACTAGGAGAGGTGAAGACGTGTGCGAAAATGCTACAGCTTAGGCACAAGACGAGGGTTATCAAGGCTGGTTTTGGTTGTGTGTTTGACCTGAAGGTTGATTCCAACATTTCTCGTCCTTTGATGGGCAACATCTACACGAGGATTGACCCTGCAACCATGATTCTGGACATGGGTGAGGCGAACAAGGTTCTGCGTATTACAAGTGATGCTATTCACCATTTGTTTGGATTCCTTCAAGGTAATCGTACCCCTCCTAGGCCTACGAGTGATGGGTTTGATGATGCTGTTATGAGGTTGAAGGGCATGCTTGGGTACGCTAGGAGTGATGATATCAAGACAAAGGATCTGCGGAATATCCTCACGGATCTTGTGAAGGATGAGACGAAGGATGATCTTGCTCTGCACGTGTTTTACCTGATTGTTTTCATAAAGGTGGTTATCCCTGGAACGTCTACACTAGTGTCCAGGGAGGCAGCAATGGTTGAGAATCTTCTGTTTGAAGATATGGTAGATATGGACTACTGCCAGTTGGTTGTTGATGACCTTCGAAGTGCAATTGTTAGGTATCAACAAGGTACTAGCAGAGGAAAAGCTGTCACAGGCTGTGCCATCGCGCCGCTTCTTATGTACCTGGACTGTCTTATCATTGGCAAGACGCCTAATGTTGACTTCAGGACGCCTCGCATCAATTACATGGATCAGGACAAGCTTCTTGAGCTTGCTGCGGCTGACTTGGTCACAAAAGGTGATGACGACCCAGCCAACTGGGTGTTTGGGCGACTACCTGTTTGTGTTTCTTCTTTTATGTGTAGTTAGTATTGCCTTTGTGTGCATGGTTGAACTTTTGCTATATACATAGATCACCTTCTGGTTCATATAGACGAGTAAATTAGCTGAACTGCTTGGCTTATATGGTATTACTGCCTTTGTGTACATATGTGAACTTCTGGATATATTCATATGAAATAAGCTAGGCTTTGTTGTTGCACATGCATGGTTGAAGTTCTGCTATGTTAATTTCCAACATTTTTGAAAGCATGTTAACTTCTGGTCATACATGGTTGTACTGCCTATGTAGACATAGTTGGACTTCTGAAATGTACTGCGTGTGTAGGCGTTAGTGGAATTTTTGGTGTAGTTTGTGTATCTGATTATTCTGCCTTTTTTATCAGTATCAGCTTGTGGTACTAACTTGAACTTCTGCTATTGTCTTTTGTATTTCTGCTTCCATGTTCTTTCATTTGTTTTGCGACGTGTTGACTTTTGTTTTTGTATATGTAGTGGAAGACCCAGGCTGAGGTTGTGTTCTTTATGCGTATCGAACGTCCTATTCTTACTATGCCCCGTGCCGCCGGCCTAGGTAGTGGAAGTTCTCCGAGATTTGAATTCTCGCGGGATGTTAACACTGGTGCCCCCCTGTAGATCCAGGAGGTTCTTCTGCCCGTGTGAGTGCTGCAGGTGGCGTTTCTTCCGATAGTTTGTTCGATGCTGCCAATATATCCCTTTCTAGGATTGATGGACTTCTGGAAACTGTTTGTGGAGAGATGGCTCATGTTCCGACAACAGTTGAGCGTCTTAGTCGCATGGATGGGATTCTTCCTCCCGACCACGGTTTTGATGCTGAGTCTTCGAAGGAGCTTTTGTCGATTGAAGCTAAATATCTTGCTGAGCTTCGTCAGAGCACTTCCCACCTCCGGGCTAGCTTTGTGTTGTTCAAGGAAATGCAGGACGCCCGTTGCAAGCCTTTTGAAGATGAGGGGAGTGTCGTTGTGAGAGAGATTCAGAGGCAGGAACCTGTTCGTTTGTGTTGTGAAGGAGGCCATGCAGAGCGTACTGAAGAGGTTTGTTTATGTTGGCTTTTGATATTTCTTTTGCACTAGTGTTCATTGTTAGCTTTGAGTTATTATTGTTACGCAGTTATAGGGTGACCTTCTCTATTTATAGGACCTGAACTACAAGTGCTTCAGCATTTGAACTTCTCTGACTTTGATGACTGTCCCTTTTTGTGCCTTTTTATATCTTATGGTAGTTTGGTATGTTATCTGCTATGTTTACTGTATTTGGACTTCCAGGATGTGTCAGTTGTGATAGCTGACCTTCTCTGATTATGTAACGTGAACTTTTGCTGATTAGGTATTTGTTTTCTGCATGATTATTTTCTAGGCTGTTGATGATGGTGCTGGGGTTAGGGAGGATGTTTTACCTGTGCATGAAGATGATCCTATGCATAAAGCTGCCCCTGTGCACAATCCTTGCCCCTCTAGTGATGTATTAGTTGATGAGGTTCATGGTAGTGAAAATAAGTTACCATTTTTTCTTGTCCATTTGTCTTGTTGCCCCTGAGACGGACTTGCTGCCCCTCTGCATGAGGTTTAGTCAGCCCTTTGTAATAACTTTTTGTTTCTTTTTGCAGCAGCAGAATGATGATGTTAGTGTTGCTCCAGAGAAGGCTGCAGACATGTCCGTCTTTGGGACTGGCTGCTCGACGGGGTGGTCCTAACTAAACCTCAGTCGTCCGTTGGCGCTGAGATTTCTGATGCTGAGCAGGGCAAGACAACTGGAGACATCATTTTGGAGAAAGATCATGTTGAGTCTGCTGTACAAACTGGTGGTAGTGCTGCTGCAAGCCCGCAGAAGTCTCCTGCAGCAGAGCCATCTGTTCATGTTGATGTTGTACAGGCACAACCAAATGTTTTCCTTGTTTCAAATTCTGCAGTTGCTATAGCTGCTGGTGGTGTCCTTCCCGGCGATGCTGCAATGTCTACTGGAGACGACAATGAAGATACTGAAAGCGATAGCTATGGAGAGGAGGTTGATCATTCCAATGCTGCCACTAGTCTAGGCAAGGATCCATGAAGAGAGGAGCATGCTTGTCTCTTCTTTCCCCATCCCCTACCCTCTTTGTTGTTTGTTTTTAGTGCATGATATCCCCTGTGAACTGCATGTGTGGTCTAAGTTGAACTTCTGGTTTTGTTGTTTGTCGTGTGGGTTGTAAAGAATGTTAAGTGAACCTGTTTTTCTATGTGGGTGGAGGTTTGTAATGTATGTGTTGTGATGTCTATGATGTTTTGGTTTTATCCTTTCTGATGTAGCAGCTGAGATGTGCTTATGTTTTGAATGTTTGTGCTTGAATGTTGGTCTTAATTGAAACTGTCGTGAATCTATGTGCTTTGAGTGTTGCTATTAATTGCTATTTTATTTTTGGTGAGCAGATAGCGACCTCGCTGTCGTCCGAAAGAAGGCTGATGACTTTTATTACAGTGTAACTAGGCTTAGGAATGATCGTTCCAAGAGGTGAGTGCAGCTGCTCAATATTTACATCATCCATGTACCCCCTGTGAATTGCTTATGGTTTCTTACCTGAACTTTCCAACTCTATGTACCTGAACTTCTTATTCTTTACTTATCTGGTGCTGAACTTCTGGCCTCTTTTGTACTGTACTGCCTGTTGTGATATAGCTGAACTTCTGTGCTAACATGTGTTATGAACTTCCTGAGTTTCCTGATGCTGAACTTCTTTTACTTTCTGTTCGCTTGTTTTAGATCAATGATTATGTTCCAAAACAAGGAGTGTGAAGCTTCTGTTGAAGATGTCGCAATATCTTTTGGTCCTCGCGGATGCTTCGGTCAAATGTGGCTGAGTGTGCACTCTACTGTTTACGTGCGAAGTACCAGGGATCAGACAAACTCATCCTGCCGTATTGGGTTTGTGTAAGTCAACCATCCAGTGATTTCTTTTCCATTTTTTTCCTTACCATTTTTTAGTTAAAACTTGTTTGTCTGAGTTTAGTATTTTTTTTCATATGTTGGTGTTGCCTGCATTATTTTAGGACAAGATTTTCAGAGGTCAATTTGATTCCCGTGTGAGGAAGTACTTCATGGCGAGTGGTCCAGATAGCATTGATGCACATGATTCGGTATGCAATATTTTGTTGTTTGCCTCTGTATTAGTTTTGCAGTGCGATCCACTGTGTTAATATTTGTTTTATTTTTCTTTTGTACCGTTCTGATATTAATTCTCATTTTTTAATGATTCGTGTGTTTATGATGCTTCAGGTTGTTTTCCCTACTTTTGACCCGCCTGAGGTTCCTGCTTCCGTGGGTGGTGTCGGTCATTGGGTGTCGGTATTCCTTGACCTAAAGAATTCAAGGTTCCAGCTTCTCGATTCCTACTATGGACCAAAAGATGAATGTGCGGTACGCCTGTTTTGGCGGATGACCGACAACATCAAGAGGCTTTGGAAGGATGCCAGCAACGACAGGGAGACACCCTTCAGTCCAGTGAGCATCGACAATTTCCCTCTGGATTGGATTGATGTCCCCCAGCAGCAAAACAAGTATGAGTTCCACTATTTCTCTTTATCACCTCTGTTTAATTGTAGTTGTACTTAAGCTGCGACGTGTTTAATTCGTTAGCTTTCTTTTTCTGTTCTAACACTATTCTTTTTACTTCGTTTGATGGCAGTATCGACTGCGGATTCTTCATGCTTACGAATGTTAATTCGTATCATGACGGGGTTCTTGCAAATTATTCCCATGAGAATATCGGGGATATCAGGAAGACGTGGCTGTACTCAATCGCTTCTTCTAACCTGTTTGAGACAGACTTCCAATCTCTGTTTGGCTACTACACATGTAAGTATTTGGAAGTTGGACTGCTTACCTGCACTGCATCTTTTATTCTACCTGAACTTCATATTTTCTCTCTCAAACTTGGACTTCTGCTTGAGATCTGGCTGGGCTGCTGGTTTCGGAAGAAGAGGAGCATTTTCTTTGTACATGAACTTCATTTCTATCTTTTCTAATTTTGCTTGTGTGTTTGGTTTGAGTAATTTCTGTCCTTCCATTATTTAAATGGACATGAGCATTTTTTTTCTAATTGAACTTCAGAGATGATGCCTTTCTATGGTTTTTGTTAGTTGTAGTTGAACAATTTCGAGTTCATTGGTTTATCTTGAACTGTGCCTCTGGTTGTGCCTGAACTTCATTTAGTTTTTTACTGCAACTAATTTTTTTAGGTCAGCTTGAGTAGTAACCATGTCATCTTTATTAGTTGGACTGCACATTGTGATCTTCCTGAACTTTAGTTGTATTTTAATGGAAATGTTTTCTCTTCTTTTTTTCTTTGATAGTGGATCCATTGGAGTTGACCGATTACCACTACTCATTCCTCGGGTCACAGGAATACCAGCCTAGGGAGGAACCGATTAGTATAGCTCTGATAGAAGATGATAGACCTCGGACCCTCATTCCTTCCAAGTTGGGGGAGCAGGCTGGTGGTATTCGTGGTACTCCAAAAACCCCTTGCTACAGGAAGACTGATGCAGTCAAAGCAGCCGAAGTAGAAGTGATTTCGTCCGATGATGATTTTGAGAAGATTGCTTACCCGAAGAATGTTAAACGTGCTGCTAGAACTGTTGCTGGTAGAGGTGGGAAGAATGCTGTGATGACCAGGAGGAAACCGGCAGTTGAGTCTGGGAACATAACTACCTCCAAGCGAGCATCAAGATTGCCTTTGAAGTGGCATTCTCCCGTCGCTCCCCTGAAAAAATACAGTTACCCTCATCTATCCGAGGCCCAGAAGTTGAAACAGTATGTGCTGAGTAAAGACGGTCTGGAGAAGTATTCTGGGTGAGTTACCCTCATCTGTCGTTCCCTTGCCTTGGAATTGTAGTGTCTGAACTTCTATTGTTGTATTGTCTGAACTGCCGTTGTTGTAGTATATGAACTTCTGTTTTATGTCTCCTCTTGCCTTTTGAGTTATAGTGTCTGGACTTCTGTTTTGTTGTTGTATCTGAACTTCTAATATATTTTTTACCATCCTTTTGTATTCTGCAGGACAAGCTACTACATGTTTACCATCCCTGGGAGTGTGATTGACCTCACAGGAGATTTACTTTATAGGATTTTCGGTGAAGGGAAGCAGATGGAAGGAGACATAATGGATTATCTCATAAATTTGTGGAAGGATAAGTCGGAGACCTCCAAGATATTCACTAATCCTAGCAGGGTTGTACTTAGTCCCTACTTCATACAGGTTTTAGTTCTTTGCATCCCCTATCTCTTATTTTGCCTTAGTTTTGTTGTAGTGGCATCTGGGAGGTGTTTTAATTGTGTTTTGGTGAATGCACAGTACTGCCTGGAGTATGATTTCTTCTCCGCAATAGTTCCAAAGTTTGATGCAAAAAAATTCTGCTGGTCTCCTCCCAATGTTTGTTCACAAGGAAGAAGACCTTCTTAACGCAAAGCTGGTTAGTTTTTCGTAACTCTTGCTTTTTTTTAATTTCATGTGCATCCTTTTGCTGAGTTTGTCAATAAGTTTTTGTTCATGCCGTTTCTTCAGTACATATGCTTTATAGTTTTTGTTCACCGGTCCTTTCATTCTTGGCAAGTTTTCTTGATTCTATTCAAGCCAATTGGCACAATGGTGCACTACAGTGTGTATGTGGTGAATAGATATCGTGGCAGCATTGACATCCTTGATTCACTTTCATACGATAATATGGAAACGTCGCGATCGAGTTTCCACGGGGACTGCCAAAATATCGTGAGTGTTTCTTAGCCTGAACCTCCTTTCACATTCTCTTGTTTGACACAAAGTTTTTTATGCCTTGTGTTGACAAAAATATGTTGTCGTCTCTGTTTTGGTAATACTGCTTGAACTGACTATCATTTAGAAGTTGAACTTCTGCTATTTTGTTTAGGTCGATCTTATGCAAGTGTCGCTTTTTTATGTACCTGAACTTAACTATTTTGGTTAACATGTTTTTGACTCCATCTAATTTTGTTATTTCTGGCAGATGAAGAGATTTGTTGGGTTGCTCGAGGAGGTGCACGGAAAGGCTGCATACAAGGCGAGCAAGCAGCCTAACTGGGTGACTATTGCAAAGAGGTCGACTTTCATCGATGTTCCGAAGCAGAAGAATAATGATTGTGGTTTCTTTGCCGTGAAGTTCAGCTCTTCGTATGACGGCAATGAGATTGTTGAAGATTTTGGTGATGTGGAAGTATGTTTTGTCTTTGTTCTTGTCTCATCATCCTTTGATTTTTCTTGTGTGTTTTTGCTGTGACGCTCCTGCTGTGGTTTTAGATATCCGTTACTAAACCATCATTTTCACCTTTCTTTTGTTTGTAGGCTGTTGCAGATGACTGGCAGGCTGAGTTCATGCACACTCTGGTTTTTAGCGAGAAGAATGAAGTCATACGTTCAGAGCTCCCTAAAGAGATCCAGTCCTTTGGCCCGTGAATTCGAAGCATTAGTTTCATTGTAGATTTGATTTTGTACATATTTTTAGGTTTGATAATGATTGGAACAATTCCGTAAAGATTTGGTTGTAAGAATGTTTTTTGTGATTTGTGTATCTACTATAGGTGAAGCACTATTACTTATGATATTGTGGACAAATGCATTAGGTGTGAAGAATGATTTGTCTTTTGTGAATTTCAATGTACTGCTTCGTTTTTCAGTATCCATGTGTTGAATGTTTTTGCCCCAATAGATGTACCTGAACTTCTGCCTCGGTTTTGGTTGAACTGCTTGATTTTTTTGTGTTGTTTATTTTTGGGCCCCCAACATATGATCGTAGACTTGAACTTCTGTTTGAGATGTGGCTGTGCTGCTGGTTTCAGATGGAGAGGATATTCTGTGTTGTGTAATGCATTGGTAATTTTCAACCGAACCAATATGTATGCTTTTGTGTAGAATCTACATTTGTTTTTTTTGTGTTTTTTCAAGTGTGAGTGTATTTCATATGTAAATTTGTGTAGAGATATTGTTGATGTTTCTTTATCTTTGTCGGCATTGTACATGAACTTCTGCACGTATCCAAGCAGAACTTCACATTTGAACGTGTTGTCTTAGGCTTGCTAACCTTAGTTTATGCGGTGAAACTTTATTTTTTAAGCATATTCTTTTCCTACATCGATTTTACATACCAGAACTTCTTCTGTAAGCTGACATGAACTTCAAAACTGTATGATTATTTGCTGGTTGCTCTTTTATGGAATACAACACGAGCACTTCCTCTCATAACATACCAGGACTTCTGCAGTAGTATTACTTGAACTTCACAATGTATGTTTTTCAATTTAACACTGCTTGCACTTTCATGCAATACATCACCAGCACATCTCTTCCTCTCATAACATACCAGGACTTCTGCAGTAATCTTACTTGAACTTCATAGTGTATGTTTTTCAATTTAACACTGCTTGCACTTTCATGTAGTACAACACCAGCACATCACTTCCTGCCATAACATACCAGGACTTCTGTAGTAATATTACTTGAACTTCACAGTGTATGTTTTTCAATTTATTACTGCTTGCACTTTCATCCAATACAACAGCAGCACATCACTTCTTCTTATAACATACCAGGACTTCTGCAGTAATATTACTTGAACTTCACAGTGTATATTACCAGGGGATGACATAATGTTCTGCACATTGACATGACATAAGTTTGCATTGTGTTAATTGACCTATTCTAACTGTTCATGAGCCTTGCGCTCCTCCTTGGCTTTGGTGGCAGAGGTTTTTGCTTGACATGTACCTCTTCCTCTTCATCGTCATCTTCCTCTTCATCATCGTCTTCCTCTTCATCATCGCATTCCACTTCCTCTTCCTCTTCGTCTTCCTCTTCTTCGACGGTGTCTTCATCTTCGTCTTCCTCTTCATCTTCTACCACTTTCTTGTTGTTGGATCTAGGTCTTGTTTTCTGTTTCTTCTCTGGCATTTTGCTTGTCTTTTCAGCATCTGCGCGCTTCGGGCATGTTCTTGCATTATGTCGTTCATACTCCTTGCATATTCTACAAAGTCTGCTGCTTGCTTTCTTTGGGTGTGGTCCCTTCTTTTGTTCCATAACTTTGGGCTGCTGTTTTTGAGATTTGGGTTGCTTGACCTCCTTAGCATCGTTTCTTTCCAAGAGTGTTGGACATGTGAGCTTGTTGTGTCCCGCAACCTGGTTGCACACACTGCATTTCCTGTGTCCAAGTGGCACTCTGTTCTGATCGAGCAAGATGACTCTTCCTGCAGGTGGTGCTTTTATTTGAGCTCCCTTGCCATTTTTCTTTGCTGCAGAAATTTTCTTCATAACCTTTGTTTAAGACTACAGTGGCAGTTTCATCGTCTCTTGCTGGTGCTGCTCCATTGATTGGTCAACATCCTGCTTGCATTGGTTGGCTTCAGCGGCGGCGTTGAGTATTTCAGCTGCATAATAATGAAGGTCATCTTCAATTTCAGCGTCCTCTTCAGCCATCCTTTCGTCAGCATCCGCTTGATTTGCTGAATGTATTGCATCAAGATCTTCCACAAGCCTCTTGAGAACATAGTAGGCTCTGTCATATTGCTGGTCACATCTCATCGCTTTCTTGTTGACCATCAAATTCAGCTGCAGCAAGATGTCTTGCTTCGATAGCCTTGAGCTGTCATCCGATGCGGTTGTGTTGTAGTCCCTTGTATCAAAGGTTGGTTGTGATCTTGCAGCATTTGTGTACCGATTGAGGATATACTTGTTTGGAAATTTGTCAGGCTTGAGGTAGTCCAGTATGTTCATGATGTGAAGGCAGAACAAGCCTGCATTTTTGTGATGAATGCAGAATACATAGTTTGTGAGCCAATAATGAGTTTCATAAATTTTGATATGATACTACTAGTCTAGCTATTCAATGAGCTTGTTTTTTCGCTCACCTGTGTGTGTCCAGAGCTTGCATTCACACTCGTATATTTAATTCTCTGGGTCAGCTACAACCTGGAATTCATGCTTTGACCAGGAAAATCTTTCTTCATCATCATGGCCAGGCTTGTTGTGGTAGTACACAAGGTACTTAGTGGGCTCTACTATACGCTTTGCGCGAAATAGTGTGGCCTTTCTCATCCTATTCATCATCTCAGTGTACACGGATCTCGTGTACTTGATAGACATGTCTTCCTCCCAGCCGTAAGTTGTTTTTGTCACAGGATTGGTCTGCACATGTCAAAAAGTGAGATATTAGTCGAAGCAGAGTCATGGGTTTGGTATTTTTAAATTCAAAGTGCACATGTTGAAGGTAAAATAGAACATGATGGGGGTGTTTTGTACTTGTCATCATACCATGCTGGTCATTGTTTGCTCGTTCTCCCTCCGCATCCGAGTTTGTATGCAAGCATTGACTTGCCTAGCAAACTTGTGTAGGTTCTGGGTCCCCTTGACAAACTCTTTCTTTAGCACGTGGTTCATGCTCTCGCTTTGTTGTGTGGAAGTCATTCTAGCACAGAAAATGTTCTTGTAATATGCTGAAATCCACATCTTCCTATCACTCCAGAGCTGCATCATCATCTGGTCGTTCTCTAGGTTGTACTTGTGCACGAGTTTAGCCAGGCATCTTCAAACTCTGTTGGCATCAGCGGCCAGTTTAATATAGCTGTGAACTCCTCTTTGAATGTTTATACTTTTTGTACAGCAACGCAAGGTATTCCCTGTACTTCTTCAAGATGTGCCAATGCCATAGCTTGTGGACGGTGTTTGGAAATGATTGTGGTATAGCTTTTGCCATCGATGGGCATTGGTCTGCATGAATTAAAAAAATGAAACTTGATTCTTTTTTTTGTACTGATGGTGAACTTATGTTGTACAAGTACTTGAACTACCCATCTTGGCAGTATGGCTATCTAAGAATGTAACATGTATTTTTTCTTTACAGCAGTGTTGCTGAACTTCTGTGGTATCAGTGATTGAACTTCACAGTTAGTAGTAGGACAAACTAGTAGGGTCGCAATCAAAATTTTTCTTAAAGCATTGTTGTTGAACTTCTGTGGTGGCAGTGCTTGAACTTCACGTAATTAACTATATTTTTTTTGAACATGCTACATATATTTTATCTTACATATTTTATCCTTGAACTTCTATGATTCATGTATTTGAACGTCACATTCATACCTAAGTTTTTTCTAAACATGTGACAGATAATTTTGATTTCTTGTACTGCTAGTTGGACTTCTGTGCTAACAGTGGTCGAACTGCATTCTTTACATTATTTTGAGACAAAACCAATGTACCCAACCAACCGACACATACCCATAGACTGAAAAGATGATGAATCTTGAGGTTTTTTTTGAACTCACCTGTTAGAATGCAAGTTGGGTGCTTTTTGTTCATGCATCGTAGAAATGTATCAAACAGCCACTTGAATGACTTTGCATCTTCGTCTCTTATCAGGGCAACAGCAAATATCGTTGACTGCAAGTGATTGTTTGTTCCAACAAACACTCCCAGTGGCATATGAAATCTATTGGTCTTGTAAGTCGTGTCAAATGTTACGCAATCGCCGAAGTCTTGATAGGCTCCTCGGCAGCTTGCATTGGACCAGAAAATGTTTTTAATTGACTTGTCCTTGTCCACTTGGATGTCATAGAAAAACTCATCATTTATCTCCTTCATGTCTTTGAAGAATGAAACAAGTTTCAATACATCATCCAAATCATCTTTCCTTGCATTCATGGCTTTCCTGCAAATCACATGCAAACATGCATTTGTTTATTTTTTGCTAGCAAAGGGTTGTGAGCTAGGATGCTATTTTTACATTGCAGTATGTGGGCGTTTGAATACTTACTGGTTTAGCAGGTCTCGTCCGGTAATGCTTAGGAAGTAGCTTCCATCTTCATTTTTAGATAGCATGGACATGATTGTTGTGTGCTTGACATCATGATACTACAGGAGCTTTACGTACTCCAAAATAGTGGGGTCATAATTCTTGTGTGAGTGCAAAAATACCAGCATGTCATCAGTTTGCATGAGCTGGTGATTATGATTGTACTCAATGTCCACTGCTACGCATGTGCCATCCTCCTGCACCTTCACCCTCATTCTTGCATTGCAGCCCGTCCTCTGCGATGTTTTGTTTCGCTTCCTGCTGGCCTCTGAAACAGAAGATGTGTCTATCCCTTGGAAGGCACAAAGAAAATACTTGTGGTTGTCATTTCCACCCATCTTCCTGATTCCAAAACCAGCGTGTCTGGCGTATCTGTTATAAAATTCCCTTTATTTCTCTACATCTTTGAATCGCATCTTTAATCTTGGTATTACATAATCCGGTAGATCTGACGTCTACAGAAAAAGAAAAAAAAATCCAAACAACACCTTAAAATGTAGTTTATGAACTTGTTATCCTTGAGGGAGCAGAAAATTTCCAGATAATACAAGATGCGTATATAAATATTTTTTGTTTCACCTACGTGCGTGTATGATCGCAACTCCGCTAGTGTCGGCTGTTGTCCCTCTAGGATGGGGCATGGCGGAGTAATCATAGCAGGATGCAGCAGTGGATCACGAGGAGGAAGGAGGGCTGAAGATGGTAATCCATGTACTTACTAGTACAATTCATCGTGGAGGTATGAGAGGAATCCCATGGCAATCCATGTCTTGCAGGGGGCGCGAAGTTCATCTGCATGAAGCAAGAAGGTCAGAGAAGGCAAGATTGAAGAAGAATGCAAGATCAGGGAGGAAGTTCATGTATAGTTCTTAGATTTGAAGGCGCCGCCGATGCGGCCTCCACCGCCGAGATGCTTCCTTGGGTTTGTTGTTCCCCATAGGTTGCGCCTTGGCCGTCACGAGCACTGCCAAGCCGTCTGGCGGTGACGATGGACCGAGGATGAGGCTTCTGGAAGTCCATGGCGGCCGTTCACCGCAGAAATCCGGCGGCTTCGGCGGCTCCGCTGGCTCCGCCGGCTCTAGGCGACACGGGCTCCCTCACTCCAGCGTCCGCCATCGCTCGCTCGACCGCGCCGACGGTCGGGCAGGAGGTGGAGTCGGAGGGGGCGGAGCTCGATCCGGTCGGCCAGGATCTGGAGAAGGAAGGCAGGCGCTGGATCCGGCGGATTTTCAGCGGCGAATCACGGCGGAGATTGAGGGGAGGAGCGGCGAGGAGGGGGGTTGGGGAGGGGCGGCTCGATCGGGATCGGCGTCCAGGTGGGATTCTGTCGGTATCGGCGTCCAGGTGGGATGATGTCGGGCCGGGTCGGCAGTCCAGGGAAGTTGGGGAACATGTCTTCGGGCTCTAGATAGGGCTGCTGTGATCCAAATAACTATTCTAATCATGGGATTAGAATAGTGATGTCCTATATATATACTGAAAATGCCGCGTTGAAGCCTCTTATTCTCCTTCACAGAGTCAGCTAGCTGAGCACGAATGTCTTTTAATTCTATGTTGAGCCCGGTATTGGCATCCAGGAGATCATTTTTCTCCTGACGGACCCGTGTAAGTATACGCTCGCCAGCATCTTGATGCCTTTGAGCTCTCTGTTCATCCTCTTGTAGGATATCCGGATTCACTCCGGGACTATCTGTGGTATCTGTCATCAGATCGGCAACGTGTCAAAACCACTGGTATACGTGATTATGTTTCTTCTCGATAGAGAAAAGCATTACCAGTTCCCGCCTTCTTGGATCCCTCCAGTTTGGCAGTTTTTGCCCTCAGCTGGGTTTGACACCTCTTCAGCTCTTGAGATAGCAGGTTATTCTTCTCTAAAAGAATCTGTTTATACAATGATCCTTAAATTAGTTGTACCAACTATTTCAAGTCTCAGGGGCTGCTAATATACATAATTATCAGATTTTATTTACCCATATATCTTTCAAATACTGGTCTGTGGCTCTAGCAAGCCCATCTCGAGCAGCTTGGATGTACGCATCGCCCAAGCTGAAGGCGTTGAAAGCCTCTTCGGAAAAACCAGGGTCACAGAGTGCAGCCCGCCGATGCCGATGATTCATGGCGCTCTCCACTTTAGAGTTTGTAGCGGATATTCTATCCAGATCCTCTATACGAGGGCCGTCCGGTGTCACCCATGTATCAACCTCCGCCCTTGAGGCCGGTTCTTGAACCCGGCTGGTGGAGGCGTGGCGAATAGGAACCGCGGATATACTCCGGCGGATGCTCTTCCTGCCAAGACGCAAAGGACAGTTTCATACTTTAAGATGACCCTCGCAGAGCATGTTTAAAACCATACCTCTTTGATGATGGCTCAGCCGCATTTCTGTCCGCCTTCCTTTTTGGAAGCCTACCCGGCATGGGCGCTCCCCATTGGTGAGTTGCCTCGGGTTCGGCATGGCGTGTGAACCGCCTTCCCTTTAAAAAACGTAAAGCATTGTGCTATGGGTAAGGCGGAAAGAGTGAATCCTTTTGGGAAGATAAGTCTCCTATTTACTTACATGTGATATAGGGAGGAGGCCAGGATAGTCAGCAATGATTGCGAATTCGGTGCCGTCATAGCTCGCCTGGTAGAACACCCCTTCGACGAGATCCACAAATATATCCAGATCTACTTTGAATCCAGGGTCGAGGGCTCGGTTGCGGTCCTCTGGCTATGGAGCTGGGTTGTTAATCTCCTTGGTGAACTTCCGCCATTCCTGTTATGGTTGCGCAGTGTAAAAATTCATGCTAAAGGACAGTGAGAACAGATAGAGTTGAGTAAGGGATACCAACTCACCCAGCTAGGAGGGTTGTACATGGAAAATCAGTCCCGTGTCTTAATGCGGACGAACTCCTCTTCTTCTCTTTTGTATAGCTCGGACAATATTTTCACTAGAGCATTGGTGGAGTCTCGGCCTTTCCTATCGCAGCGAGTAGCGCCGTCTTCACCATTGAAGTGCCACATGGGATGCCCTTGGTACTGGAGTGGTTGTACCCCCCACATTATGCATACAACCATAACCTCGATTATTGTCAATCCGGATGCAGCAAGCGTTCATATCTTCCTCATCAATTGCGGGACCTCTCTGCTATCTTCCTCCTTGGGGCTCCGGGGACGCCAGTTGCGGCGCTTCACCAATGGAGTATTTGTGAACTCGAGGAGACCCATTCGAACTAGGTCAGGAAGGGAGGCGTCCTCTATGTAAAACCACTCGGAAGGCCATTCTTCGGATACCCTGTTAGGTGTGTCGGATAGGTATCCGGTCCCGGCGATGCGCCATACTTCGGCTCTGCCAACTTGGAATATCGATCCCTCTTGGTTACGAGGGACGAGGCAGAACAACCTCTTCCATAGCTCAAAATGAGCTTCACAACCCAGAAAAAGCTCGCAAAGGGCGACATAGCCTGCGATATGCAGGATGGAGGTTGGGGTGAAATTATGCAGCTGGAGGCCATAGTACTCCAGGAGCCCCGGGAGGAATGGATGGGTTGGAAATCCGATGCCTCTTAGCAGATAAGTGACAAGGCATACCTGCTCCCCCGCAGATGGATTAGGGAAACTCTTCGCTTTCTCCCTGCCATCGAAAGTAGTCAATCCGGCTCGGACGGGGACTAGGTATGCATGTGGGAGGAACCCCTGGGTTTGCAACTTCACTAATTGACCGTGGGATATGGTGCACTTCTCCCAATCACCCGGCTTGGCGCTGTGACGGCAGGAGGAGGAGCTACGGGGACCGGTCATGTTGGGATGGTATTTTCGGGCGCGCTCCGATGATTCTTCGCTTGGGGAGGATGGTGTGGATTAGATCTGAAGATCTCCATCTCTTTAAATAGATGGTTTACTTAAGTAGTTAGCGCGGCAAGTGTAAAAATGCCCCGACTCCTCACATTCGCTTGACACGTGGAAGCTGGAAATTATTGAAGTACAGAAGCCGAGGAAGCGTAACATTAAATGAGGAGCCGGGTACTGCTCTTTACAACAGGTACTTTGGAAGAATTCGGAGGAGGACCCGCCTTGCAATGCCAAAGACAATCTGCGCACTGGACTCATCGACATTGAAGCCTAGTTCGGGGGCTACTGAGGGAGTCCTGGATTAAGGGGTCCTCGGACAGCTGGACTATATACTTTAGCCGAACTATTGGACTATGAAGATACAAGATAGAAGACTTTGTCCCGTGTCTGGGTGTTACTCTCCCTTGCATGCAAGGCAAGCTTGGCAATTCGGATATGTAGATTCCCTTCTCTGTAACCGACCTAATGTAACCCTAACCCCTCCGGTGTCTATATAAACCTGAGGGTTTAGTCTGTAGGACGACAACAATAATAATCATAGGCTAGCTCCTAGGGTTAGGCTCCTCGATCTCGTGGTAGATCAAATCTTGTAATACTCATATCATCAAGATCAATCAAGCAGGAAGTAGGGTATTGCCTCCGTAGAGATGGCCCGAACCTAGGTAAACATCATGTCCACCGCCTCCTGTTACCATTAGCCTTAGACACACAGTTCGGGACCCCCTACCCGAGATCCGCCGGTTTTGACACTGAAACCAGGTGCCATACAACCAGCTTCTTCCCACCAAGCCATTCTTAGGAGTGACCGATGGCTCCACCATCCCCATAGGGCAGATCCGTCTCCCCGTCACTTTCGGCAAGCGCGGCAACTACCACACCGAGCTCATCGACTTCGACGTTCGTGACATTAGCCTGCCATAAAACGCCATCCTCGGGTATCTGGCCCCTTGCCAAGTTCATGGCGGTGACTCACCACGGCTACAATGTCCTCAAAATGCCAAGAAGAAGCGACATCATCACGGTCGCCTGCGATGGGAAGGACGCAGTGTGCTCCCTCGAGCGCGCCTACCAGGCTGCAGCAGTCGAGAACTCAGTTGGCGAAGGCGCCCTCGCCCTCCTTAGGTCGTTCCCAAGAAGAAGAAGCAGCTACCCCTCAGGGGCCCTCCGGAGGATGGGGCACCCGATGATCATGCTTCAAGCCCCGCGCCCTCTGCTAGGGCGCCTTTCCCTCACGCATAGGAAGGCACGCCCGGCGCCCCCCTCAGGCTGGGCTCATGGGCTCTCCTATGGAAGGCCTCTGACCTGACTAGCATCACCAGGGAGGCGTTTGGGCACCATGTGGAGGCGTGTTTCAATGCGCTCTTCCGTGAGAAAACACAAGGGGGGAGGCGCCAGGCGCTCAGAAGTTCATCAACAAGGCAGTCGAGGATCTTCAAGAGGCGCGGGCCATGCATGGTGAGCATCACCCTGCACCATCCGGAACAGCTGCCGCCCCTGACGTGGGTGACGAGCTGCACGTCTGCGTCAACATCCCGGTCCTCAAAAGAGCTGCTTCTCAAGAGTTCTTCTGGCCATCCCGCGTTGGCCTATGTGAGGTCACCCCCACAGCTACATCCACAGGCTATTCGGCCTGCCGAACGCGGCTGCCTCGCACTGCTATGGGGCATCTTGATAGATCACAAGGCCAGGCGCGAGGTGTTCCTGGTGGATGAGGTTACGGAGCCTCGCGAACCCCCCGGACCTCCGAAGCCCCTCGGAACTCAGGAGCCTACTGGCTCATGCGAGACGACTTATGTGGCACGCATCTCCAGCTTCTTCAACACTTCTACTGCAACGGTGCTAGGTGACTTTTTGGGTTTGTTCAGTTGAGGGCGCCCCTCAAGTTGCATTATCCTCAAGCTGCTAGGGTCAGCCCCGCAGTCGCGTCATTTCGATTCGTGTACTTCAGACAAGTATGCTTGCTTATGTTATCATGGTTGTTGACATTACCCATGCTATCCCATTGTTTATGGGGTCATCCCGCGTGACCTCCGCGCGTCGCTAACCCGCCTCTTACTCATCCCACAACGGGGGCTGCTGGCATGACGCATGTGCTCGGGTCCGTCCCTGCTCCGCTGATAAACTTGAGAGACCGTGCTCTGGCTCGCGGCCCGCCCCACGCACGTCACCTCACCGGGTCCTTAGTGCCTTCGCCTTTTTGTGGAAAGATCACCGGCAGGTTAGCGAGCGCAGTTGTGTTCTATGTGTTCTTCCTTCAGCTAACTTGCAGGGACCCCCGGAGCTAGGACCATGGGTCACGATCCCTCCAAGGCACCTTCATGAGGCCAGCCACCCCTTTTTCACGCAATACGCTTGCACTATAAAGGGGAGCCCCTGAGCATCACACCTTTGGGGCCCCTAGTGGCCCTCGAGCCCTCACCCCCTAGCCTTGGCCATGGCACCGCAACCTGGCATACCATCGGCGGCTGAGCCTTGCTCAGTGGCCGGGACCCGAGGACATAGAGCACCCTAATGAGTGAGGAAGAAGGGGTCGGTGCGAGTCTTGCCTGGGAGCACCGGCGCCACCAGGACGCAGCCGGGCGTCGTGCGAAGGCTGCCTTCACAGCGAAAGGATAACCAAAAAATCACTGAGCTAAGTCACCCCATACATGCAAGTGTGCATCCCATGTTCAGCGCTTTCACCCCTCGCAATCATGCTAGGGCAAGGATGCTTCCCTTTCAGTCTTTCAAGAGCAGCTTGAACGTCGAAGAGGACCCCCTGAGCATCGCTTCTCAAGGGCTCTTACCGGACCTTGAGCCGCTCACCTCCTGGCCTTGACCATGGCATCGCGACCTGGCATACTAGCGACGACGGAAGCCTGTCTGGAGAGTAGGTACTGGCAACGTAGATCACTAAGCTACCGCAAGGATGAAACGGGGGATTGTGTCGTAGTGAGGAACGCAAGCTAAGTGTTGATCGGGGATAATAACATCTAGACGAACTCATCACAATTTTTACATACCCCTAGGGGGCTCGTCATGTTCTTGTGCAAGGAAGAAGCAAAAGAAAAACCCTCAAGGAATCTGCGGCCTTGGCGGCATCACCGGCGACGCTGGGATGATGCCGCTGCCGAGGTGCGGGCACGGCGGCTCGACGGCTCATAGCTGTCGTTGTTGCTTGTGTCATGCTCGGAGGAGGTGTTGTTGTTGTTAGAGGGATTGCGGACAAGGCCAACTATCGGGGGTTGGATATGACATATGCCAAAGGATGACTTATCATGGTGGGAGCGAGTAGAACGTCGCCGGTGCTTGGAAGCGGGATGAGGCGAAGACATGCACGCCGGCGGATCTTACCCAGCTTCAGGGCTCTCCTAGGAGATAACACCCCTACTGCTGCTCTGCGAGGTCTCTGCATGATCACTCAAACAAGGTGACTACAATGGTGCTCCTAGAGCTGTTTTTGGGAGGCAGGAGAGGGCAAGGCTAGTTCTCTCCTCCCGTGCTATCTGGTCTATCTCTACTCAGGTCCCAACCCTTTGCATGGGTGCCCTGGGGGGTTTATATAGGCCTACCCCTCAGGGGTACAATAGTGATCTGGCTGGGCGCGGGTCCCAACCGTCTGTCTCTCAGGCCACCGTCTTTCCCGCCGGCTTCTGGGGCATGCCAACTGGTGGGTCCCGCGGACAGGCTTGGTACTGTAGCGACACTCCTGGTGACGCAGGCTTGGTCATCGGGTCATGGCAACAGTGCCGCCGTCTATCGGGCGATCACTGTCGCCACTCCCCGTCTTATCAGATTAATGGCATGTGGGGCCCTAGGGAGGAGTCGACCGACTCCAGGGAGGCCGACTCTCACAGGTCCGTCTTCGGGCGCCCAGGCCGCCTTCGGCCATCCCACTGACAGGCGGCCCCGCCGCCTTCGGGTCGTACAGGCCGGCGTCGTGGGCACAGTGTACTGCGCACTGTGGCTGAGGTCAGGGCAGGCATGGCAACAATGCCGCGCCTCACCGAAGATTTTCCAGCGATACGGCTCACTGTAGCCATGCCGGCCCTTCGTGAGCAGGGGGGAGACGGCGACGTCGTGACCGTACCCTGCATCGTACTTCGAGATGAAGGAGGAGCCACGGGCCGACTCTCCAAAGTCGGCCTCCTTGAAGGTCGCCAGCTTGGAGTCGGCCTCTCTGGAGGTCGCCAGCTTGGAGTCGGCTTATCTCGGAGTCGCCGTCTGGGACTCGGCCTGAGGGGCGCGGCCTGCCCCGATGTCTTGAAAGGTCTTGGGCCTCGGGTTAGCCTACCCGTGGCCCATTACTCCG
This sequence comes from Triticum aestivum, assembly GCF_018294505.1. Classification (NCBI taxonomy): domain Eukaryota; kingdom Viridiplantae; phylum Streptophyta; class Magnoliopsida; order Poales; family Poaceae; genus Triticum; species Triticum aestivum. Next base: position 597,774,338 of record NC_057804.1, on the reverse strand, counting down.
ACAGTAGTCCCCGAAGCTGGTGAAGCCCGGCGGTCGCTGCATTATGGGGCTTCGCCAGCTTCAATCTTTATAAGTGCAGACTTCTGGGACTCGGCTGCCGTCTTCTCTTGGGCCGACTGTCGAAAGTCGGAGTTTCGGCGAAGAGCCTCAGTTCGAAAGTCGCGGCAGGAAACCAGGCGGCGTGCCTGATACGCCTCCCAGCTGCCGTCAAGGCGGTCCTATCGCGTGGCGCCACGTGGGGAGAACAGTCTGCATGCCCACGCACGCAACGGAACAGGCCTTCAGGCGGGGCCCGCCACTATCGCGCCTCGGCATACGGACGGATCTGTTGCGGCCGTGGACGGTTGGTTTTCCCACGTCGTTACTGCGCACAGTAACTTCATGGGGTAAATCGTGGGGCGGTGCGGGACATCGCGCGCAGTTAATCCCACGCCCGCCCCCTCGGCTTCTCAGCCCGTTGGGCTATAAGTAGGCGGGGGGAAGCGGAGGGGCACAGCTCGCGCGCCCTTCTTCCCCGCTCCCCCGCCCCATCTTGCTCTCTCTCTCTCTCTCTCCTTCCTGCCTCCTCTGTTGAGCCAGAGCACACCATACCGCGGCGATGAGCTCCTCCTCCGCCGCGGCCCCTGCCGTGCGCTCCGGCGTATGGGACGGCTTGGAGGTAGAGGAAGAACACATCGAGTTCCTCCGCCAGACACGTCGCCTTCCCAGCGCGGACCTCGTGCGCGCCCGCGCCGCGCCGAAGGGGGAAATCCGGCCGGCGCCGGAAGAGGGCGAGCGGGCCGTCTTCCGCTCGCACCTTATGCGCGGCCTGGGGCTGCCGGCGAGCGGCTTCTTCCACTCGTTCCTGGAGTTCCACAGTCTTCAGCCGCACCACCTCACACTGAACACGGTGGTGCTGCTCTCCGCCTTCACCACTCTGTGCGAAGGTTTCCTCGGCCTTCTCCCCACCATCGAGCTGTGGGGGGAATTCTTCTCTTCCAAGCTCGGCATGCACATCGCTGGCGTGCCGGCTCAGTGCGGCACCTTCATCGAGATGCGATGCTCGACGGCCGACAATCCCTTTCCTCCCATCGCGCTGATCAAGTTGGTGAAGATGTGGCAGCGCACGTACTTCTACGTGAAGAACCTCGCCCCTGACAGTGACTGGATCAACCTGCCGCCCTACAACGCCACTCCCCTGATCGGGAGGCTCCCCAGCTGGTCCCACAGGGTCAAGTCGCTGTCCCTTGCCGGAGCCGCCGCCGTAGCGCGACTCCGAGTCTTGATACAGTCAGAGGGACTCGTCGGGGCCGACTTGCTGGCCGCCTCCGTGGCGCGCCGAGTTCTCCCGCACCAAGGCCGGCCACACCTGATCTGTCAGATGAGCGGCCCCCGAGACCCAAGTCGGATGAGCACCAAGGAGATGCCCCGCAATGAGGTGGCGAACATGGTGAACTACATCGCGCACTCCGAGTACGAGGAGGACTGGCAGTTCGGCAAGGAGCCGTACTCGCGCGACAACCCTCCTCCAGTGGTAAGTCGCGTCTTCCTATTGCTTTGTCTTTTTTCTCAGCCGACTCCGGCTTCTAACTCTTGTCCGCTTCTTCTGAACCAGAATCCTCTTATGTAGCCTACTGGCGGTGCTACGAGACAGCCCCGCGAGTATGTCCCTGACCGCGCGGAGAGCAACGTCGACGACCCCGACTTGGGGGAGGCGGCAATGGAAGCCGACGCCGAAGGCGGGGGAGGAGGAGCGGAAGGCGACTTCAGGCCTTCGGCGACTTTCGACGACTAGCCCGACGACGACGCCGAAGGGAAAGTCGCCTCGCGCCACCAGCCAAAGGTTGGCTCCTTCGCCGGCCAGGGCGGCGCGAAGAGGCGTCACGCCGGGCCGAGTGCGCCCGGCGGCAAATTGAACAAGCTTAAGGGGACGGCCGCTGCGACCAGACGGGAGGAGGCGGCCGCGAAGGCCACCCGCTTCCGAAGGGAAGTGAGAAGGCCGCCGCTAGTATCCGCGTAAGTCTTCATGCTCTTTTATTTTCTTTGTCGAATCTTGTCCGAGTCTTCGTTTATGTACTCCCTCCGATCTTCTCCAGGGCCCCTCTCTCCCTTGAGAGAGTCGCCGTCCCCTCTGTCATGGGGTCGGCGGAGACGTCCGCCAATACTCGGCGGGCCGACCCCGCCGCCGCCCTCCGGGAGGCGACGGAGCGAAACGCGCGGGAGAAGCGCGAGGAGGAGGAAGCCGAACGTCTGGAGAAGGCGGAGGCCGACAAGGCGGCCGCCTCCGTCCAGAAGGAGCTGGAGGATGCCGAGGCTACCCTCGCAGCGAGACGGCGTGCCGAGGAGGCCGCGCGTCGCCGATCAGCGATGCTCGTCCCCCCACTATCGTCTGCGCCGCCGCCTCCGGAGTTCACGGGGCAAACCGGAGGGGCCGGCACCGAGGACCCCATCGTGGAGAAGGAGGGCGGCGATGTTTCTATGTCGGACACCCTCGTGCCGCCACCACCGCCTCCACCGCCGTCTGGGAGGCCGCACGGCAAACAGCCGGTGGATCCGTCGGAGCCGCCGGCTATGGACGAGGCTGAAGCGCGGCTGCTTCTCCAAGTCGCCTCGCCGGTGCGTCGCCGTCTTGAGAGGGCGACCTCGGCGCCGCGTCCTTGGGAGACCGGCGTTGCCGGCTCGGCATCCCTAGACGCCGAGGCCACAAGCGCCGCGCCCACCGGGTGGGTGCGCGGAGGCGGCACCGGGCCGTTAAATCAACTGCTCCTGGAAGTCCAGGCGAAGCTGCGGGCCGAGGGCGACGCCCTTCAAGCCTGCACCAGAGCGCATCTGGCCGCACGAACGGCCGTCCGAGTAAGTTTCTTTCCCTTTGGACTCTTGTTTGTTTCTCTGTGGGGGCGCGCCAGCGCACCCACTGGGTGTAGTCCCCGAGTTCCGGGCCGGCTGCTGAGCAGGCGGTTCGGAACTCCCTCTGGCGAGTTCCAAACACTAACTTTGTCTTCAATGACTCATTGCAGGAGTATCACAACCTCCGCGTCACTGCCTTCAACCGCAATGTTGAGGAGTTGAACAAGCGGGCTGCCGACTTGTCGGAAAGCCGGAGTGAGTTCTTCTTCTTCGCGGGGGCGCGCTGGCGCACCCGCGGGCTGTAGTCCCCGAGATTCGGGCCGACTGCTGAGCAGTCGGGCCGGATCTTTCCCGGCGATCTTTTTTTGCTAATGACTCATTTGTCTCTTCCTTGTTCCTCAGAAGCCAATGCCGTTCTTCAGGAGCAGCTGGGCGAGGCCAATACCGCCCGTCGTGCCAAAGAGGAGGAGTGTGGCAAGCTCGCCACGGAACGCGACCTGCTGGCGGCGCAGCTGGCCGAGCAGAAGGAGCTGCTCAAGAAGGCATAGGATGAGGCCGAGAAGAGGGAGACCGCACTCCTGGCCGAGTTCGAGAGCGAGCGCTCCTCCTGGACTGACAGGGAGGCGATGCTGACCTTCGGCTTCCACGAGATCGAGGATATCGTTGATGGTAAGTTTCTTTCGTTTCTTCGGGCTTCCGACTATGCGTCAGGCCGACTTCTAATTTTCTGACTTGCTTCTTTTTTGTCTTGGCAGACTTCTTCCCTGGTCATTCGCAGGCAGTCCCTCGGGCCATCGAGGCTGCTCGTGCGGCGCGAACGGCGGATGGTGAGGAGATTGCTGCCAATGCGCCATGGACCGTCGAGGAGCAGCTTCTGAGCATAGAAGCCCATCTTCGTCCGGCTCACCGGTTGATGCGCCGGCTTCAGCGTGCTGGCGCCCAGGCGGTTGCCGCCTTGTGGCCAGGCATGCCGGCTCTACGCACCGCCAGCCGGACTGCCGACTGGCTGGAGGTCGCTGCCGGCCGTCTTGAGGCTTGGAAGGGCTCCTCCGCCCGGGCCAGAGTGCCCCGGGCCTTGGAGTTTGTCAAGGCGTGGTATCCATGGCTGGACCTGGACCGTCTGGCCGCGTTCCGGTCAGAAGCCCAGGCCGAGCTGGAGGCCGTGGAGGGCGCCCTTATCGAGCGTGCAGCGGCCATCGCCGAGTACACGGACACCAGTGTCTTCGTCCCCGAGCGGGCTGAAGGCGGCGAGGAAGTGCCGCCGGAGTGGTTCGGAATGAACCCGGATTATGGCGAAGATTCGGCGGAGGTGATCGACTCCAGCACTGAGGAGGAGGACGAGGCGGAGGACAAAGGCGGGGCGGAGGCGCCAGAAGACGGAGCAGGCGGCCAGCCTCAGCTCGACCGCGCCTCCAGCAACGAGCCGCGTCAAGAGAAGGCGACTGCCGCCGGAGGTGATCAAGCCGAGACCGCCCAGCCGACTGCCCCGGCGCCTGACACCGCCGTCTCCTCCGATCCTCCGATTCCCGATGCCGCCTCCTAGGCTGCCTCTGCCTGTCTGTCTTAGTAATCTTTTGAAAACTTTGTTAGTTTCGAACAGTTCCACCCGTGGGGTGTATCTTGAAACTCTATTCGAAAATTCGGCCAAGGGCCTATGTAAATATTTATCCGATTTCCGTCTTTCCTTGCTTACTGCTCTTTCAGGATTTTCCCTTTGCCGCCTTCCCTTAGTCGCTGCCTTGCCAGTCGGACAGCCGCTCCGCGGACTGTCGCTGGGTCAAGTGCTCAGCTACTTTGGGAAGGCAAGTACTTGGCCGTTTTAGAGTTTCTTTAGCAAGTTCGATAGAAAGCGACAGGCCGACTACCTAGGAGTCGGTCGTCCTTGATAAAAGCTAATAAAGACGGTGAGCCGGCTACTCATGAGTCGGCTTCCGCTTTAGAAATGCTGGAGGCCGTCTTACGCTATGTTCACACTTTAGGTCCTTAGCCATTTTTCGTGTGGGTGCCTGCTCTTCCCCCCTCCTGTTCGCCTCACAGTCGCTCTGCGAGCTGCGGCTTTGCCAGGAGGCGGATTGGGCACTGCGCACTACTTGTCTGACTGCGGGAAGCTCCTCATAGCGCAAGGCGGTGAGTCCCCGGGCCAGCTAGTCTGGCCCGGTGCCAAGCAGCTTGCAATGAAAGTGATTTTCTCGAAGGCATAATGCTTATCATATAGATAACAAAAAGGGAAGTCCCCGAGCTCGTCTCGGGGGGCCCAAAGTCTTAGTACTTTAATACAAAGGGGTAGTGCGATACATACTGCATCAACTATAAAATCTTCGAAGAATATTTGCATTCCACGGGTGCTCTGTTTCTTTGCCGGAGTCGTCCCTCTTGCACGCTCGGGGCTTCTGAGTGTCGATCAGATAGTAGGCGTCGTTTCCTAGCACCTTGCTGATGATGAAGGGGCCTTCCCAAGGCAACGACAGCTTGTGCTGGCCGGCTGTTCGCTGGATCAGCCGGAGCACAAGGTCACCTTCTTGGAAAGATCTTGGCCTGACCTTCCTGTTGTAGTATCGACGTAGGCTCTGCTGGTAGATGCTGGACCGGCTAAGTGCCAACGGCCGGCCCTCTTCCAGCAGATCGACGCCGTCTTGTCGTGCTTCTTCTGCTTCTTCCTCGGTGTACATGGTGACTCGCGGGGAGTCGAACTCTATGTCCGTTGGGATGACGGCTTCGGCACCATAGACGAGGAAGAAGGGTGTGAAGCCGGTTGACTTGTTTGGAGTCGTGCGCAGACTCCAGAGGATGGCTGGCAGCTAGTCAAGCCAACAGCCGGCAGATCGCTCCAGCGGGATGACGAGTCGAGGCTTGATGCCGGATAAGACGAGGCCGTTCGCTCGCTCCACCTGGCCGTTTGACTGTGGATGGGCAACGGACGCTAAGTCCAGTCGGATGCCCTGTGTCGCGCAGAAACGGGCCAAGGCGCCTTTGGCAAAATTTGTGCCATTGTCGGTGATGATGCTGTGTGGGATGCCGTACCGAGTTGTGATGTCAGCAATGAAGGTCACTGCAGTCGGACCATTCAACTTCTTGATGGGTTTCGCCTCCACCCACTTGGTGAATTTGTCTACTGCGACCAGCAGGTGAGTCAAGCCACCTTGTCCCGTCTTGAATGGTCCCACTATGTCCAGACCCCAGACTGCGAAGGGCCAGGCGATGGGGATAGTCTTGAGTGCGGAAGCCGGCTGGAGTGGCTTGGAACGGAAAATCTGGCACCCCTTGCACTTTTGGACTAGCTCTTTGGCCTCTTCCAGGGCGGTTGGCCAGAAGAAACCGTGCCGGAAGGCTTTGGCGACGAGTGCCCTGGAGGCCGCGTGGTGACCGCACTCGCCTTCGTGGATGTCTCTGAGGATTGCTTGGCCTTGTTCTGCCTTGACGCAGCGTTGGAAGATGCCGGTAACGCTGCGCCTGACCAGCTCTCTGTTGACTATGGTGTAGGCTCATGCTCGGCGTTGCACTTGCCGAGCCAAGATTTCATCAGTTGGCAGCTCTCTGTTTACTAAGAATCTGAGAATGGGCTGGGCCCATGAAGGTGCTGCTATTTCTTCAACTGCCACGAGTGCGACTTGGATAAGGGTGGCCGGCTGGGAGGCGGCGGGTCGGAGTCCGCAGCCGCTTGCTGGTTTGACGAAGTCCCGGGGCTGACTGGAGCAGTCCCCGGGCCTGGCTCTGGAGTCTTCGTTCCTGCCGCAGCAGTCCCCGGGCCGGGTTCTGAAGTCCCCGGGCCGGCTTCGACTGTGTGCTTCTTGGAGTCGGGTCCGGCGTCCTCAGGCGGAGCTGGCACAAAGATTCAATCTGATTCTGGTGACGGCTTGATGGAAGACTTGAGAAGGCGCCAGAGGGCGACACCAGATGGTATCGCCTGGCGAGTGGAGCCAATTCATGCCAAGGCGTCTGCTTGGTCGTTGTCGTTCCTTGGCACGTGGAGGAACTCGCACCCCTCGAAGTATCCGCTGAGATGCTGAACAAGGAAACGATAGCTCGCCATATTTGCGTCCTTGGCATCCCAATCGCCAGATGATTGTTGGACTACCAAGTCAGAGACGCCATAACACAGGATCCGGCGAATGCCGAGTTCTTTGGCAAGCCGGAGCCCGTGTATGAGCGCCTCGTACTCGGCCACGTTGTTGGAGGTGGCGAAGTGGATCTGCAGCGCATATCTGAGCTTGTCGCCCTTGGGGGACGACACCGGCTCCCAAGCCGGTGCGCATCTTGGAGCCGTCAAAGTGCATCCGCCAATGGGTGGAGTCAGGCGCTGGCGGCAAGTACTGGGTCTCGGCCTAGTCGATGAGGAAGTCGGCCAGCGCCTGCGACTTGATGGCGGTGCGGGGCTCGTAGTAGATGGTGTAGGGAGCCAAGTCAATGGCCCATTTGGCCACTCGGCCAGAAGCATCTCGGCTTCCGATGATCTCGGCCAGTGGAGCTGTGCAGACCACAGTGATTGGATGCTCCTGGAAGTAGGGCTTCAATTTCTTGGCGGCAAAATGCACGCCGTAGCACATCTTCTGGTAATGGGGGTAGTTCTGCTTGGAGGTCGACAGTACTTCACTCAGGTAATACACCGGTCTCTGGACAGGTAGCGCTTTGCCTTCCTCCTTGCGCTCGACTACAATGACTGTGCTGACTACTCGGCTGGTGGCGCCAACGTATAGGAGCATGGGCTCTTTGGGAGTCGGAACCGCCAGCACGGGGGGAGTAGTCAACATCTTCTTTAGTTGGAGGAAAGCCTCGTCCGTCTTGGGAGTCCACTCAAAGAAGGTCGTCTTCTTCATGAGCTGATACAAGGGGAGAGCCTTCTCGCCCAGCCGACTGATGAATCGGCTGATGGATGCCAAACAGCCGGTGAACTTCTGCACATCTAACAATCGTCTGGGTGCTTCCATTCTCTCGATGGCCTTGATCTTCACAGGGTTGCACTCTATGCCGCGTTCGGAGACCAGGAAACCGAGGAGCTGGCTGGCAGGTACTCCGAAAACACACTTCTCTGGGTTGAGCTTGATCTGGAATCGGCGCAGATTCTCGAAGGTTTCCTTGAGGTCCTCCAGCAAGGTCCCTCGCTTCTCCGTCTTCACCACTACATCATCCACATAGACGTGGGCATTTCTGCCGAGTTGCTTCAGGAGGCACTTCTGCATGCAACGCTGAAAGGTGGCGCCGGCATTTCTCAAGCCGAACGTCATGGTCAGGTAGCAGAAGGCTCCAAACGGCGTGATGAAGGCAGTCTTTAGTCTGTCAGCCGGATTCAGCTTGATCTGGTGATATCCTGAATACGCATCTAGGAAGCTCAACAGCTCGCATCCGGCTGTCGAGTCTATCACCTGATTGATTCTCGGCAGAGCGAACGGGTCCTTGGGGCAAGCCTTGTTGAGGCTTGTGTAATCAATGCACATCCGCCACTACTTGTTCTTCTTCAGCACTAGAACCGGGTTTGCTAACCACTCTGGAAAAAACACTTCCATGATGAAGCCGGCCGCCAGGAGCCGGGCTATTTCTTCTCCAACAACTCTTCTTTTCTCTTCTGACAGGCGGCGCAAGGGCTGCCTGACAGGCTTCATATCAGATCAGATGTGTAACTTGTGCTCGGGGAATTCCGTCGGGACACCAGGCATGTCCTTGGGGGACCATGCGAAGATGTCGCGATTCTCATGGAGGAAATCGACGAGCTCGCCTTTCTATTTGCTGTCGAGGCCAGTGCCTATGACAGCGTACTTCTCCGGGTGCTCTGGGTCCAACGGTATCTTCTTTGTTTCCTTGGCCTGCTTGAATGATCCCTCTGCTTTCGACTCCGAAGAGGTTTGCGATTGCCGCGCCGCGCTGTCGGACCGCTCCTAGGCGGCTAGGCCCAGTTGGAGCCGGCGAACCGCCTACGGCGCGATCCATCTCCCGTTGGTAAGCTTCTGACAAGCGCCTCATGCTTGCCAGTTTCTTCGCGCCTTTGACGAGCTGAAGGCGGAGTGCCTCCAGTGTCTCGGCGTCGGCGTCTTCTGGAATCGGCGCCGCAAGGCCTTGCAGGGCCGCGTCAAGCGGGTCATGCGCTTCCTCGCCGGAGCGCTCGCCGTGTTCGAGGACAAGGATCTCGGTGACGGTGCTTCCGACGCTCCCCGCGTACGTGAGCGGCTCGTCGTAGACCACCACGTTGGTGGGGAACGCGTCGAGCGACGCGGTGTCAGAGTCGACCAGCATCGGGTCGGTGGATCCTATGGACTCCAGGTCCACGGCAGGCTCGTCGGCGACGTGGAGTTGGTCGAGGAGGCCCGCGAGGAGGCTCTCGGGGGCACTCGTGCCTGCGTCAGCTGCAGGTTCATCGGACAGGCGATCTCCGCGCCGTGCAGCGCATCGGCACAGACGCCATCCGGCGTGCCGGGCTAGCTGCGCTCGCCGGGAAGGAACAAGGTTCCCGTCCAGAGCAGATCTCCGGACGACGGTGCACCTCGCCCCACGGTGGGCACCAAATGTCGGGGGTTGGATACGACATATGCCAAAGGATGGCTTACCATGGTGGGAGCGAGTAGAACGTCGCCGGTGCTTGGAAGCGGGATGAGGCAAAGACATGCACGCCGGCGGATCTTACCCAGCTTCAGGGCTCTCCTAGGAGATAACACCCCTACTGCTGCTCTGCGGGGTCTCCGCATGATCACTCAAACAAGGTGACTACAATGGTGCTCCTAGAGCTGTTTTTGGGAGGCAGGAGAGGGCAAGGCTAGTTCTCTCCTCCCGTGCTATCTGGTCTATCTCTACTCAGGTCCCAACCCTTTGCATGGGTGCCCCGGGGGGTTTATATAGGCCTACCCCCCGGGGGTACAATAGTGATCCGGCTAGGCGCGGGTCCCAGCAGTCTGTCTCTCAGGCCACCGTCTTTCCCGCCGGCTTCTGGGGCCTGCCGACTGGCGGGTCCCGCGGACAGGCTTGGTACTGTAGCGAGACTCCTGGTGACGCAGGCTTGGTCATCGGGTCGTGGCAACAGTGCCGCCGTGTATCGGGCGATCACTGTCGCCACTCCCCGTCTTATCAGATTAATGGCACGTGGGGCCCTGGGGAGGAGTCGGCCGACTCCAGGGAGGCCGACTCTCACAGGTCCGTCTTCGGGCACCCAGGCCGCCTTCGGCCATCCCACTGACAGGCGGCCCCGCCTCCTTCGGGTCGTACAGGCCGGCATCGTGGGCACAGTGTACTGTGCACTATGGCTGAGGTCAGGGCAGGCATGGCAACAGTGCCTCGCCTCGCCGGAGATCTTCCAGCGATATGGCTCACTGTAGCCATGCCGGCCCTTCGTGAGCAGGGGGAGACGGCCACGTCGTGACCGTACCCCGCATCGTACTTCGGGACGAAGGAGGAGCCACGGGCCGACTCTCCAAAGTCGGCCTCCTTGAAGGTCGCCAGCTTGGAGTCGGCCTCTCTGGAGGTCGCCAGCTTGGAGTCACCTTATCTCGGAGTCGCCGTCTGGGACTCGGCCTGAGGGGCGCGGCCTGCCCCGATGTCTTGAAAGGTCTTGGGCCTCGGGTTAGCCTACCCGTGGCCCATTACTCCGACACCAACGTCAAGTTCACCACCGATGGCCTTGCTGCCACGATCGCCTCCCCCAGGGCAGCATTCCAGGCGCCAACCGTCCTCCCCAAGCACCCTAAAGAAAAGTGTCAACACCCCATCATACTCGAAGTGGATGGCATGAAGTCCCTCCGGGCGGCAGGCGCGGGCTATTGTGCCCCATCCACGAGTCCTGAAGACGTCGCATGAGTTGACAACCTCGACCTCCACCTCTAAAGCCTGGTCGGAACACCCGTCGTGTTGCAGCCATAGCTCTACGGGCCCTGTCAGCGGGATCTCCTTTGTGAGAGACTTCGGGAGCCGGATCCATGTGCGTGACAGCATTGCCGCACACACAACGAACTCGCGGTTGGTGCCTTTGGTGTGGGTTCGCGAGCGAGGCAGCCTCATGGCCGCCGCCTGTCCGCCTTCGTGACATGCTCCTCGTGGCGCCGATCTTCGCTCCCGCGGATAGGGCCCTGCTCGCAGGCATATAAGGGGACCGGGAAGCCCGGCGGAGCCCATTCGTGCAAAGGCCGCGGCGCCATGGGTTCCACAATGGTGCCATGGGAGCTGTCGGGCTTCTTCTTCGGCGGTAGCAGCTCAGGTTCCACCTGAGGGGACTTTCCCTTCTTCGCAGCGGAGAACCTCCTCACTGGCACCATGGATGCTTCAACAAGACGGAGAGCAATGAGGAAGAAGGAGGAGCAAGCAGCGAGAAGACGGAGATGAGCGGGGAGGGCTCTGCTCCCTCTCCCATGTATAGCCGAAGGGAGGCCAACCGCCGGCCTCGCACGATCTCGAGTAATGATGGTCTTTCTACATGCATCAGACAGTTGTCAAATCGGATGGTTGCTGAGGCAGTGTGGGGAAGCAGAGACGCCCACGTCCCATCAAGAGCCATGCGTCGACTCGGTCCACAGGCGATTGGGGCCCACGGCGCTTAGAACTTGCCCTTTGGCTTCGCGTCGAAGCCAAGTGCGAGCACACTTTGGGCCCGGGGGCCACTGTCGATATTCTGGGAACCAGGGTATCCAGACTTGCCTGCGTGCAGCCCACGACGTGGCTTCATCAACGGCCTGCTATGGCCCATCTTCAGCATCGACAACGCAAGACCCTCGCGAGGGGCCAAGCCTTGCGAGGTGGTCGTCACCAAGACCTCATGAAGGAGCGGCCTCCCCAGGTGACCTCCTCAGGAGTGGAGATTCCTATGCAAGTGCTCACCTCATGAAGTTGAGGCGATGCCAGCCATGACGCCCAAGGCCAGGCAGGCGCCAGCGGGTGCAGAGGAGCAGGTTTTCTCTTTGGTGCTAAGGAGGCGAGCGCAGGCGCAGAGTCCCGAGGAGTCAACCAAAGGTTACCATTTCCATGCAACAAGACCAAGACCGCCAGGACGGCAGGACGGATGTCAACACCGAGCCCACCACAGCGTCACAACCAGAAGCTTTGCAGGCAAAGACCACCTTTCGTCAGCATAAGATATACCACTTGCACCCCTTCAAAATTGGCCACAGTGGGATCCCTTCCCGCCTATGTTTTGGGGGAAGAGGACCGAGGCCACTATAAATATAGCATAGCCACCACCATGGCAAGGGGTCGACTCCCTTGAGCTCATATCTGCCCCAGAGCAGACCTTGTGTTATCGTTCTTCCTTGTACTAGTTCATCCTCAGCCCCCCCCCCCACCCCCCGCAAGGCTAATCCACCACAAAGCAGGAGTAGGGTCTTACATCGCAAGGTGGCCCGGACCTGGATAAACTGACGTGTCCATTTCCTTCCTGTTCATCGAGCTAGGCTGTGAGAACGGCATGGTTGCTGGCTTGAGAGGTTGAGTTCTTCACACACACCCCAGATTTCGAACCTTTCTTGGGTCTACGGAGCCCTGAATCCGACACCGGCAGGGGGCTGGTCCCTCTTGATGATTTGTGCCCGGTAGGCTTACTCCTCAGTAGCAACGCGGAGGGTACCGGCTGGATAGCCTACCGAGAGAACTCGTTTATTTAAAAATATAGAGGCATCCCACCTCTGTATGGACAATACATGCACGAGTCCCTGACAAGGTTCATCTTATTCTAAATATGCAAATCAAACAAGTACAAACCTTACAGACACACACATGGATTTGAGAGATTACATTATTTGAACTAAAGTTTGGGAAGTGCCTACAGATTTAAGATTGAAAAAACATAAAATGCTCGCGATGCATTCACTTTTTCCTCTCCTTCTTTAGAACTAAAGGAAGGGACGGAGAAGGCGGAGGGTAGGCCTGGCGGGGATTCAATGCCTCCCCAGGATCAGGAGGGTGCCGTTTCTAGGCCAGGAAGAAGAAACTGGAGGGCAGGCATGGTGGTGGTGCCAGAAAGTGGACGGAGTCACCAGCAAACTTGACTCGTCGGAACAGTCGCCCCCATTCTTGATGCGTCGTGGATTGCCATCACCTTCCGCGCCATCATCGTCCAAAGCCCCTGCTACGCCCACCGATGCAGACACCGTGCGCTCTGGGTAATCCCACAGAGATCTTCGTCGTCTCAAACATCCTGGCGATATGAAGCCACTGCCCGTTAATGGAACCTGCATGGGAATCAGCTGTCTTCCCATGCGCCAAATAGGCGGTGCGCAGGGATATAAGGTCCGCCCTCTCCAACGACCAATCGCCCCTGCAACCTCCCTCCAACGCCACAGGGAGAGGGGGATTAGGCCACGATCGACTACAACACCCCTACACATTATGGGCATTTGCATGGTGTCGTTTACATCGCCCTTCACTCAAATTGTAGCCACGGGCGACCCGACGATGAGTGCACCAGAGTCGCCACCTCCGGTGCTACCGCTGTGTCACCCGAGCGCCCCCCTTGAGATCCGTGTAGATTGCTAAGTTAGGGCCTGAGGCCTAGCCCCGGGCTCTCCCCTTCAGCATACTAGAGAGAAAGCAGAGGATGAAGGAAGAGAGAATGTGAATGAATGCCTCCGTTCCTCACCCGCTCCTTCTTTTATAGGCGGGTTGGGGATGGGGCTAATTCCCCGGTGAGTAATCACCGTCCTCCCCCACCAACCCAAGAAGACCGGGCCCCTGCCTTGATGCTCCTCCTCACCACGCGCCTCTATTACCTACCCCACTCAATGCATGCAGCATGCATGGCGAAGGATAAGGTCGTGGTGGGAAGAGTGAATTCGCAGTTACCCGCCCGTGCATTAAAGTCATTCACAGAACCTACAAGAATGGCTCCACCATGATTGGCATCACACGACGTGTGGGGAAAATGGACACTGACCCAACCTCAAGCTAAGGAGGAAGCAACAAAGATCTTAAAGAGCGGAACCACCCTAGTGCTCCTGCCTGTGCACTGGTTAGGGCCTACCCCGACGACGCCCAGCAGCGCGTTCGTGCCAGGCCTGGGGGCTCCTATTGGTGCAACAAACCCTGGGTCCGTTGTCTAGACCATGCACAGGCCCAAAGACAAGATTACAATGCCAAGATCAATCCAAACAAGGAGGATCAATCCCTTTAAAAGGTCCAAATGTCGTTCGAGAAGACCAATATGAGCCAAAGAAGCAGGATACCGCTAAGGATAGAACCTCCCTTGCCGGGCAGACAAGCCTGAGAGGTTGGTTTTGACCCGGAGGCAAGCTTCCAGGATCGTCTCGGTAGGCCTGCCGGGGCTTATGGAGGCAGGACGCTCCACCGCTCCACCTCATGAGCGACGCAAGTCACAGGTCTATGCGGTGTCAAGCCCCAAGATGACTAAGGGGCTGCTTTTTGCCACATGGCACCCATTTCCTACAAAAACACCTCCATATGAGACCCATCCTGAGACATGTCAAGCAAGCAGGGCCAAAGCTGGCAAAATAGCCCAGCAAGGGCTGCCGGGCACGCTATGATGTGACACTCGATGGCGCATTTAATGCACTCTGTCAGCCTGTAGAGTTAGGTATGATATCACTATATGCTATCTAATCAATACGCAAAGACTGATTTGCCACTATGGTAACCCCTTAATCTATAAAAAGGAGTCCCATGGCAATCGTGGAAAAGGTTCACGAGGTGCCAAGATCAGGCTCTCACATATCCATATGGTCATAGCCACTTCGGCCCCGAGGCAACCCTGTCGGGCAAGAGTGCTGCGACCACCACCACCTTTTACACCATCAATCCACCAAAGCAGGAGTAGGTTTTTACGCCTCACGGCGGCCCGAACCTGGGTAAAACAGCCCGTGTGATCTCTGCCGCATTGTGCCACGCTTCTCCGCTCTTTGTGCAACATGCTGATACGTCTCCAACGAATCTATAATTTTTGATTGTTCCATGCTGTTATATTGTCATTCTTGGATGTTTTACAATCATTTTATATCATTTTTGGTACTAACCTATTGACATAGCGCCCAGTGCCAGTTGTTGTTTTCTGCTTGTTTTTTACATCGCAGGAAATCAATAACAAACGGAATCCAAACGCAGCGGAACTTTTTGTGGATTTTTTCTAGACCAGAAGACACCATATGGGCCAAGAAAGTACCTGAGGGGTGCTCCAAGGGGAGCACAACCCACCAGGGCATTCCTGGGGGCCCAGGCGCACCCAAGTGGGTTGTGCCCACCTTGGTGGCCTCCTGCACCGCCTCTTTGCTCTATTAGTACCCCAATATTCCAAAAACCCTAGGGGACTCGATGAAAATTAATTCCAGCCACCGCAAGTTCCAGAACCACCAAATCCAATCTAGACAGCATCACAAAGGGGTTCATCATGTCCATTGGTGTCTCTCCGATGATGCGTGAGTAGTTCTTTTAGACCTATGGGTCCATAGTTAGTAGCTATATGGCTTCCTCTCTCTCTCTCTTGATTCTCAATACAATGGTCTCTTGGAGATCCATATGATGTAAGTCTTTTCTTGGTGTGTTTGTTGGGATCTGATGAACTCTGAGTTTATGAATAGATCTATGTTTTTATCCATGAAAGTTATTTGAGTCTTATTTGATCTCTTATATGCATGATTGTTTATAGCCTCATACTTCTTCTCTGATATTTGGGTTTTGTTTGGCCAACTTGATCTATTTCTATTGCAATGGGAAGAGGTGCTTTGTGATGGGTTCGATCTTACGGTGCTTGATCCTAGTGACAGAAGGGGAAACAACTTGTATGTATCGTTGCTATTAAGGATAACAAGATGGGGTCTATTTCTACATAAATAGATGTTGTCCACATTATGTTATCGTTCTTATTGCATTACTCCATTTTTCCATGAACTTAATACACTAGATGCATGATAGCGGTCGATGTGTGGAGTAATAGTAGTAGATATAGGCAGGAGTCGGTCTAGTAATCTTGAATATGATGCCTATATAATGATCATTGCATGGATATCGTCATGATTATTTGAAGTTCTATCAATTTCCCAACATTAATTGTTTTCCCACCGTTTGCTATTTTTCTCGAGAGAAGCCACTAGTGAAACCTACGCCCCCCGGGTCTCTTCTCATCATATTTGACTTTGTGATCTATTTTCTTTTGCTTTTATTTTCATATTTGATAAACCAACAATACAAAAATACCTTGCTGCAATTTATTTTATCTGCGATCTATTTATTCTATCTATCACAACTATCTCACATTATTTTGCCTACTTGAGGCACCGTTACCTGAAAGGGATTGACAACCCCTTTAGCACGTCAGGTTGCGAGTATTTTTTATTTGTGTGCAGGTGCTGTTTACATGGTGTTAGGAGGTTCTCCTACTGGTTCGATAACCTTGGTCTCATCACTGAGGGAAATACCTACCGTCGCTATATTGCATCATCCCTTCCTCTTTGGGGAAATACCGACGTAGTTCTAGTAGACATCAAAAGGAATTTCTGGCGACGTTGCTGGGGAGGATCTTGAACATCAACTAGGTTCCTAATCAAAAATATCGTCTCCTTGCAATTTACATCATTTGCCACTTGCCTCTTGTTTTCCTCTCCCCCACTTCACATTTTATTCGCCCTCTTTTTTGTTTGTCATTTTCTCGTCAGATCTGTTTTTGCGTGCGATCTTGTTTGCGTAGTCATGATGCCTCAAAGAAAATATTATGATGTTCCTTAACCAGATATTTTGCTTGAAATTGAGAAAAGTACTAAGGAATATATGACTACACAATTTGAGCATAATAAATATTTTAATGAAGAACTTAAGGAACACTCCATTGTGTTAGAGGCTATAACGAAACAACTTGATGATATTATTAGAGAAGTTTGCAATCTCCAATCTAAGTATGCTTTTGCTGAAAATTTTGTTGGAAAAAATATCTGATGCACAAGCTACTTTAGTAAATCAAATGTCCGCTAAACCAATCTCGTTACAAGATAAAAGCTAGGAAGATCTTAAAATGATTGGTATTTCTTCTATTGATTCTTTGTTTAGTAAAATTAAGATTGATGAAAAAGGGACTTAAGAAGAGTCAACTTTAGTTAGAGGGCGTCCCGATAATTCGGAGGGTGAAAATCTTGTTGAAAAAATTGATAAAAGTGGGTTTGAAGAGGTCAACTTTAACTAGTGATGTGTCCACTATTTTGGATTACAAAGACTTTAATTATGATAGTTGCTCTTTGGTTGATTGTATTTCTTTGTTGTAATCCTTTATAAAATCACCCCATGCTTATGAACAAAATAAAGCTTTTACTAAAAATATTGTTGATGCTAGGATGAAAGCTTTCGAAGAAAAGTTCGAATTAGAAGTGTCAATTCATAGAAAATTGCATGATGAGTGGGAACCTACTATCAAAGTCAAGATTAAAAATTATGAGTGTTTTTCTTTATGTGACTTGGGTGCTAGTGTTTCTAGAATTCCGAATCTTTATGTGATGTGATTGGTCTTACCGATATTGCAGAATGCTCTTTAAATTTGCACTTGGCGGATTCAACTATTAAAAAGCCTATGTGAAGAATTAATGATGTTATTATTTTTGCAAATAGGAATTATGTGACCATAGATTTCATTGTTCTTGATATTGATTGCAATCCGTCTTGTCCAATTGTACTTGGTAGACCGTTTTTATGTACTATTGGTGCCGTGATTGATATGAAAGAGGGTAATATTAAATTTCAATTTCCACTAAGGAAGGGTATGGAACACTTCCCTAGAACAAGAATTAGGCTACCATATGAATCAATCATGAGTGCATTATATGGATCTAGAACTAAAGATGACAAAACTTAGATCATCCGTGTTATGCCTAGCTAGGGGCGTAAAACAATAGCGCTCGTTGGGAGGCAACCCAACTTGTATCTTTTTGGTTTTTTGGTTTTCTTGCTGTTTTCCATAAAATACCCAATTATGCCTCTGTTTAGATGTGTTTTTGTGGTTTAAATTAGTGTTTATTGCAAGCTAGGCCTTTGGGATGATTTGGGTGAGAGTTGATTTGATCTTGCTGAAAAATAGAAACTTTTGCGCTCACAAAATTATTTTTCATTTTTGTCAGAAGAGTGCTTTTTAGTTGATTCTTTTTGTAGAAATTTAGTAAACAAATTTTTTACATCGTCCTAATTTTTCAGAATTTTTGGAGTTTCAGAAGTATTCGAAGTAGTCAGATTGCTACAGACTGTTCTCTTTTTGACAGATTCTATTTTCTTTGCGTTGGGTGCTTGTTTTGATGATTCTATGGTTTTCTTTGTAGAATTTTTACCATAGAAAAGTTTGAATGCAGTAGATATAATGCAAAAATAAAATATGAATTGGTTTGCAACAATACTTATAGTAGTGGTTTGCTTTCTTATACTAACGGATCTCACGAAGGTTTTGTCGAGTTTTGTGTGATTGAAGTTTTGAAGTTTTGGGTGATCTTATGATGGATGAAGGAGCAAGGATTAGCAAAAGGCTAAGCTTCGGGATGCCCGAGTCACCCCAAGATAATATTCAAAGAAGTAGAAAGCAATTAAGCTTGGGGATGCCCCCGAGTGGCATCAAGAAAGCTATCATCAATAGGCAGTGGGTCATCAAGAACATTTCCTAACCTAGACAAGTTGTCTGCAACGGGATTCTCAGCTCCCTTTCTAACAATAATATGCAAATCAAATTCTTGTAGCAAGATAACCCATCTAGTAAGTCTAGGTTTAGCATCTTTCTTTTCCTAAGATATTTAATAGCACCATGATTAGTGTGAACAGTTATTTTGGAATCAACAATATAAGATCTGAACTTATCACAAGCAAAAACAAATGCTAAAAATTCCTTTTCAGTAGTAGCATAATTTCTCTTGGCACTGTCTAGAGTTTTACTAGCATAATGAATGCCATTCAATTTCTTATCAACTCTTTGTCCTAGGACAGCACCAACAGCATAATCACTAGCATCACACATAATTGCAAAGGGTAAATTCCAATCAGGTGGTTGAAAAATAGGAGCAGAAATCAAGGCTTTCTTAAGTATTTCAAATGCTTCTACACAATCATCATCAAAAACAGAAGGGACATCTTTTTGCAACATATTAGTAAGGGGCCTAGAAACTTTAGAGATGTCTTTAATGAACCTCCTATAGAAACCATCATGACCAAGGAAACTTCTTATACATTTGATATCTTTAGGACCCAACATCTTTTCAGTAGTGTCTAATTTAGCTTTATCAACTTCAATCCCTTTTTTAGAAAATTTATGCCCCACGACAATACCTTCATTAACCATAAAGTGGCACTTCTCCCAATTCAAGACAAGATTAGTTTCTTCACATCTCTGCAAAACTCGATCAAGGTTGCTTAAGCAATCATCAAAAGAAATTCCGTAAATGGAGAAATCATCCATGAAAACCTCAACAATCTTTTCACAGAAGTTAGAGAATATAGCAGCCATACATCTTTGAAAGGTAGCAGGTGCATTGCATAAACCAAAAGGCATACATCTATAAGCAAAGGTACCGAAAGGGCAAGTAAAAGTGGTCTTTTCTTGCTCCTCTTTTGACATGGGTATTTGAGAGAAACCAGAATAACCATCTAGAAAGCAGAAAGGTGTATGTTTGGATAGTCTTTCTAGCATTTGATCTTTTCTAGTAGCTTTGTTTAATTTGCAAAAACCAATTACCATCCTTTAACCTGTAACAATTCTTTCTAGAATCAGTTCATTCTTATCATTAGGAATAACAGTAATACCTCCCTTCTTAGGGACACAATGAACGTGACTTACCCACCTACTATCAGCAATAGGATAAATTATACCTGCCTCCAGAAGCTTTAGTATTTCATTTCTTACCACTTCTTTCATCTTAGGATTTAATCATCGTTGATGATCAACAACTGGTTTAGCATCAGGCTCCAAATTAATTTTGTGCTGACATAGAGGGGGACTAATACCCTTAAGATCATCAAGAGTATATCCAATAGCGGCATGGTGCTTTTTCAGAGTTTTCAATAATTTCTTTTCTTCATGCTCTGAAAGGTTAGCACTAATAATAACATGATATATCTTCTTTCATCAAGATAAGCATATTTCAAAGTATCAGGTAATTGTTTAATCTCAAAGACGGGATCAACCTTGGGTGGAGGAGGATCCCAAGGATTTCAAGAGGAAAATTGTGTTTCAAAATAGGCCCTTGATTAAAGAATATTTCATCTAATGCCTTTCTTTCATTCATAAACATATCATTTCCATGGTCTAGCAAATATTGTTCTAAAGGATCAGTAGGAGGCACGACAATAGAAGCAAGACCAATAATTTCATCCTTACTAGACAGTTCTTTATCAAGGGGTTGTGTACGGAATTTAGAAAAATTAAAATCATGAGACATATCCCCTAAACCGACAGTAACAATATCTTTCTCACAGTCTATTTTATCATTAACAGTGTTCAAGAAAGGTCTACCAAATATAATGAGACAAAAATCATCTTGTGGGGAACCAAGAACAAGAAAATCAGTAGGGTATTTTCTTTTCCCATACAAGACTTCAACATCTCTAACTATCTAAATTGGTGATATAGTATCTCTATTGGCAAGCTTAATAGTAACATCAATATCTTATATCTCAGCAGGTGCAGTATCATTCATAATTTCTTGATATAAGGTACAAGGAATTGCACTCACACTAGCACCCACATCAAATAAGCCATGATAACAATGATCTCCTATTTTAACAGAAAAAACATGCATGCCAACAACATGTCTATGTTTATCTTTAGTATCCGGTTTAACAATTCTAGCAGCTTCATCAGAAAAATAAATAACATGCCCATCAATATTATCGAACAAGAGATCTTTAACCATAGCAATACTAGGTTCAACTTTGATTTGTTAATGGGGTGTAGGTGTTCTAGTATAACTCTTACGAACCATAGTTGAAGCTTTAGCATGTTCCTTTATCCTAGTAGGAACAATATGATCAACATTATAAGTAATAGTTTCTTCTTCAACTTTCATAGGTTCTACTAGTTTCACTTCAATGGGAGGATGATATTTGAACCACTTATCCTTAGGGAGATCAACATGAGTAGCAAATGATTCACATAAAGAAGCTACTGTCTCAGAGTCAAGTCCATATTTAGTGCTAAAATCACGAAAGGCATTGGTATCCATAAAAGATTTACCACAATCAAACTTAAGGTTTATACATGACTCCTTAGCTTCATTGAGTTCCCAATATTCAGAGTTGAGTTTAATAATTTCCAATAAATCCCATTTGAATTCAATAGTCTTCTTCATAAAAGAACCAGTACAAGAAGTATCGAGCATGGATTGATCATTACTAGAAAGTCGAGCATAGAAGTTCTGAATCATAATTTCTCTTGAGAGCTCATGATTGGGGAATGAATATAACATTGACCTAAGCTTCCCCCAATCTTGAGTGATACTTTATCCTTCACGAGCCTAAAAGCATGATGCATAGGATAAAACTTCTGATGAAATTCCAATTTCAATAAGTTCTAGCTCCATCATCCAATATCATCATATAGCCTATACCATGTCAATGCCTTTCCCTTCAAAGATAAAGGGAAGAACTTCTTCTTGACTTCATCCTCAGACAAACCTGCAAGCTGAAATAATCCACAAACTTCATCCACATAGATTAGGTGCATATCAGGATGTAATGTTCCATCTCCTGCAGAAGGATTAGCTAGCAGTTTGTCTTTCATACCCGAAGGAATTTCATAATAAATATTTTCAGTAGGCTCAAAAGGTTGAGGGGAAACTTTTTGCTCTTCTGGTCGTGGTGAATACCCTGAACAAACCCATCAAAGGATTATTTTTCATAGTAACAAGTGACCGTAAATTTCAGCACACTATATAAATGCTTCCTTACCAAATTCCACTTACCAAAGGTGCTTCACTCCCCGGAAACTGTGCCAGAAAAGAGTCTTGATGATCCACAAGTATAAGGGATCTATCGTAGTCTTTTCAATAAGTAAGAATGTCGAACCCAACAAGGAGCAGAAGGAAATGACAAGCTGTTTTTAGCATGGTATTCTCTGCAAGCACTGAAATTACCAGTAACAGACAGTTGTGTGATAAGATAATTTGTAACGAGTGACGAGTAACAAAATTAACTAAGGTGCAGAAAGGTGGCCCAATACTTTTCTTAACAAAGGGCAGGCTTGGAAGAACTCTTATATGAAACAAAGCACCCCCGAGGACACATGGGAATTACTGTCAAGCTAGTTTTCATCATGCTCATATGATTCGTGTTTGTTATTTTGATAATTTGATATGCGGGTGGACCAGTGCTTGGGTGCTGTCCTTCCTTGGATAAGCCTCCCACTTATAATTAACCCCTCTCGCAAGCATCCTCAACTACAAAGGAAGAATTAATATAAATCTAACCATAACATGAAACATATGGATCCAAATCAGCCTCTTATGAAGCAAAGCATAAACTAGGGTTTAAGCTTCTATCACTCTAGCAACCCATCATCTACTTATTACTTCCCAATGCCTCCCCCTAACCCAAATCATGGTGAAGTGTCATGTAGTCGACGTTCACATAAGACCACTAGAGGAAAGACAACATACATCTCATCAAAATATCGAACGAATACCAAATTCACATGATTACTTAAAACAAGACTTCTCTCATGTCCTCAGGAACAAACGTAAATACTCACAAAGCATATTCATGTTCATAATCAGAGGAGTATTAATTATCATTAAGGATCTGAACATATGATCTTCCACCAGATAAACCAATTGGCATCAACTACAATGAGTAATCAACACTAATAGCAACCCATAGGTACCAATCTGCGGTTTTGAGATAAAGATCGGATACAATGTATGAACTAGGGTTTGAGAGGAGATGGTGCAGGTGAAGATGTTGATGGAGATTTACCACCTCTCAATGAGAGAATCGTTGGTGATGATGATGGCTTTGGTTTCCCCTCCTGGAGGGAAGTTTCCCTGGCAGAACAACTCCGCCAGAGCCCTAGATTGGTTCTGCCCAGGTTCCGCCTCAAGACAACGGAGCTTCCTCCCGAAAGCTTCCTTCTGATTTTTTTCCAGGTAAAAAAACCATATAGTAAAAGATGGGCATCAGGGGCCTACCAGGTGCCCCAGAAGGCAAAGGGCACGCCCAGTGTGGTAGGGCGCGCCCCCACCCTTATGGATTGCAGGTGGCCCCCTCTCGTGCTTTCTTCACTCAATATTATTTATTAATTCCAAAATGGCTCTCCATGAAGTTTCAGAACTTTTGGAGTTGCGCATAATAGGTCTCTAATATTTGCTCCTTTTCCTGTCCAGAATTCCAACTGCTGGCATTCTCCCTCTTCATGTAAACCTTGTAAAATAAGACAGAAAAGGCATAAGTATTGTGCTATAACGTGTAATAACAACCATAATGCAATAAATATCAATATAAAAGCATGATGCAAAATGGACGTATCAAAAGGGTCCTGGCGGACAATCTAGTCTGAATGACGCAGACGGATGCGCACCCATGTGGAACGAGAAATCTATATTTTGGGACATACCCTATTGGAAAGACCTAAAGGTCCGCTCTGCAATCGATGTGATGCACGTGACGAAGAATCCTTGCGTGAACCTGCTAGGCTTCTTGGGCGTGTATGGGAAGACAAAGATACATCGGAGACACAGGAGGACCAGCAACGTATGCACGGAAAAGACGGCATACATCAGGGTCATGCCAGCTATGCTCTTACCAAAGAATAGAAGGAAATCTTCTTTGAATGCCTGCTCAGTATGAAGGTCCTGTCTGGCTTCTCATCGAATATAAAGGGAATAATAAATATGGCAGAGAAAAAGTTCCAGAACCTAATGTCTCATGACTGCCACGTGATTAGACGCAACTGCTTCCAATTGCATTGAGGGGGCTTCTACGGAAAAATGTTCGATTAGCCATTGTGAAGCTATGTGCATTCCTCAATGCAATCTCTCAGAAGGTAATCGATCCATAAATCATACCAAGGTTAGAGAATGAGTTGGTGCAATGTCTTATGTTCTGTCAGTTTCGAGTTGGTGTTCCCACCATCCTTCTACAATATCATGACACACGTCCTAGTTCACCTAGTCAAAGAGATTGCCATTCTGGGTCCTGTATTTCTACACAATATGTTCCCCTTTGAGAGGTTCATGGGATTCTTAAAGAAATATGTTCATAGCCATGCTAGGCCAGAAGGAAGCATCTCCAAGGGCTAAGAAAATGAGGAGGTCATTGTGTTTTGTGTTGACTTTATTCCTGACCTTAAGCTGATTACTTTTCCTGAATTACGGCATGAGGGAAGACTGGGTGGAAAAGGCACGCTAGGACCGAAAGCAATAATATGTATGGACGGGCATTCTCTTACTCAACCAAACTACTTAGTTCTAAAAAATTCCTCCTTGGTGGTTCCATATATCGAGGAACACAAGAATATTCTACGCTCCAAACACCCAGAGTAGTCTGACGACTGGATTACACATGAACAAATGGGGACTTTTGCCAGTTGGTTGCAGACATGTCTCATGCATGACAACACTGTTGAAGATGAGTTGTACTTGCTTTCCAAGTTACCATGTTTCAATATATTGACTTTCAAAGGCTGCAAGATAATTGGGACACATTTTACATGATCGCCCAAGATAAAAAGAGCACCAACCAAAATAGTGGTGTCCGCTTTGATGTAGTAAACACAAATAGGCCAAAGGACACATATTATGGTTACATAAAGGAGACACGGAAACTTGACAATGGACATGGATTGAAGCTCCCTTTGTTTCGGTGCAAATGGGTCAATCTGGCAGGAGGCGGGGTAATGGGAGATCCACAGTACGGAATGACAACAGTGGATCTCAACAATCTTGCGCACATAGACAAAGCATTCGTCCTAGCCAATGATGTGGCCTAGGTTTTCTATGTGAAGGACATGTCTACCAAGCCGATAAAAAGAAAAGATAAGGAAGCGAACACATCATACGATGAGCCAAAGCGCCACATAGTTCTTTCAGGGCAAAGAAACATCATGGGAGTGGAGGACAAGACAGACATGTCAGAAGACCTTGAAAAGTTTCATGAAATTGCTCCCTTCACAACGAATATTGACCCAAGTATCCTGTTAAGTGATGAAAATTGTCCATGGTTACGACACAAAGGGACACACACGGAGAAAAAGTTTTACACCCAAAAATCCCACTCTGGGATGTGACCAGCTTCACTGTCAGCATTTTCTTCTCTAGTGAGTTTTCGGACTTATATATGTGGAAAGTCCCACTACGGACAAACCGGAGGGAATCTTTGTAATAGTTAGGGTACTTATGTGTTTTGGCATTTGAAACGCGAAGAAATATCATGTACAAACAAATATTATGCAAAAATTGTATGCACTTTTGAAGTATCAGGGTTTTGGACGAAAACTCATCTGTTACAAAGGAATTTCATTTTTTAGAACTTATTTCAACTTCAGACTTTTTGTGCGTTCAGTATTCACCATTCAAAACCACATCATCAATTTTCCACCCTTTCTGACTTCATTTGCTATTTTTCATGCATGTACTGATTTTTTTTAGCTAAATGACCTTGAAATTCGAAAGCACTACAAATGAACTCTAAAAAGGTCGAAAGTTGGCATGTTATCATCATTTCACCCACATAGCATGCACTAAAAAGTTGGGAGGTTACGGAAAAACTGGATGTACTTCATGTACAAAATGGACAATCTCTTTTGAAGTATTAGGGTTTTGGATAAAAACTCACGTGTTACAAAGGCATTTTAGTTTTCAAAACTTATTTCAACTCCAGACTTTTTTGTGCATTCAGTACGCACCATTCAAAGCCACGTCATCAATTTTCAACCCTTCCTGACTTCATTTGCTATTTTTCATGCATTTACTGATTTTTTGAGCTAAATGTCCGTGAAATTGAAAAGCACTACAAATGACCTCTGAAAAGGTTGAAAGTTGGCATGGTATCATCATTTTGTTGGGGAACGCGGTAATTTCAAAATTTTCCTACGATCACGCAAGATCTATCTATGTGATGCATAGCAACGAGAGGGGAGATTGTGTCCATGTACCCTCGTAGACCGAAGGCGGAAGCGTTTAGTTAACGCGGTTGATGTAGTCGAACGTCTTTGCGATCCAACCGATCCAAGCACCGAACGTACGGCACCTCCGCGTCCAGCACGTGTTCAGATCGGAGACATCCCTCGTACTCTTGATACAGTTGAGTCCGAGGGAGAGTTTCATCAGCACGACGGCGTGGTGACGGTGATGATGAAGTTACCGACACAGGGCTTCGCCTAAGCACTACGAGGATATGACCGAGGTGTGTAACTGTTGAGGGGGGCACCGCACACGGCTAAAACAATTGTCAACTTGTGTGTTCTAGGGTGCCCCCTGCCCTCGTATATAAAGGAGTAAGGGGGAGGCCGGCCGGCCCTCTATGGCACGCTAAGGGGGGAGGAATCCTCCTCCTAGTAAGAGTAGGACTCCCCCCTTTCCTAGTCCTACTAGGAGAAGAAGGAAGGAGGGGGAGGAGAAGGAAGGAGGGGCGCCGCCCCTCCCCCTAGTCCAATTTGGACTAGGCCCATGGGGGCGTGTGACCAGCCCTTGGCCGCCCCTCTCTCTCTCTCCATTAGGCCCAATAAGGCCCCTTACTTCTCCGGTGGTTCCGATAACCCTTCCGGCACTCCGGTTATATCCGAAACTTCTCCGGAACACTTCCAGTGTCTGAATATAGTCGTCCAATATGTAAATCTTTATGTCACCATTTCGAGACTCCCCGTCATGTCTGTGATCACATCCGGGAGTCCGAACAATCTTCGGTACAACATATCACATAAACTCATAATACAATCATCATCGAACGTTAAGCGTGCGGACCCTACGGGTTCGAGAACTATGTAGACATGACTGAGACACGTATCCGGTTAATAAGCAATAGATGAACCTGGATGCTCATATTGGTTTCTACATATTCTACGAAGATCTTTATCGGTTAAACCGCATAACAACATAAGTTGTTCGCTTTGTCATCGGTATGTTACTTGCCCGAGATTCAATCGTCGGTATCTCAATATCTAGTTCAATCTTGTTGCTGGCAAGTCTCTTTACTCATTCAGTAATAATTCATCCACAACTAACTCATTAGTCACAATGCTTGCAAGGCTTATAGTGATGAGTATTACCGAGAGGGCCCAGAGATACCTCTCCGAAACACAGAGTGATAAATCCTATTCACGATCTATGCCAACCCAACAAACACCTTCGGAGACACCTTTATAATCACCATTTTACGTTGTGACATTTGGTAGCACACAAAGTGTTCCTCCAGTATTCGGGAGTTGCATAATATCGTAGTCCGAGGAACTTGTATAAGTCATGAAGAAAGCAGTAGCAATGATACTAACACGATCATAATGGTCAGCTAACGGTTGGGTCATGTCCATCACATCATTCTACTAATGATGTGATCCCATTCATCAAATGACAACACATATCTATGGTTAGGAAACTTAACCATCTTTGATTAACGAGCTAGTCAAGTAGAGGCATACTAGGAACTATATGTTTTGTCTATGTATTCACACATGTACTAAGTTTCCGGTTAATACAATTCTAGCATGAATAATAAACATTTATCATGAATTAAGGAAATAAATAATAACTTTATTAGTGCCTCTAGGGCATATTTCCTCCAGTCTCCCACTTGCACTAGAGTCAATAATCTAGATTACATAGTAATGATTCTAGCACCCATGGAGCTTTGGTGCTGATCATGTTGTGCTCGTGGAAGAGGCTTAGTCAACGGATCTGCAACATTCAGATCCGTGTGTATCTTGCAAATCTCTATGTCCCCTTCGGACTCTTGATGACAAATGGAATTGAAGCGTCTCTTGATGTGCTTGGTTCTCTTGTGAAATCTTGATTCCTTTGCCAAGGCAATTGCACCAGTATTGTCACAAAAGATTTTCATTGGACCCGATGCACTAGGTATGACACCTAGATCGGATATGAACTCCTTCATCCAAACTCCTTCACTTAGTGCTTTCGAAGCAGCAATGTACAACGCTTCACATGTAGATCCCGCCACGACGCTCTTCTCGGACTGCACCAACTGACAACTCCTCCATTTAATAAAAATACATATCCGGTTTGCGACTTAGAGTCATCCGGATCAGTGTCAAAGCTTGCATCGACGTAACCATTTACGATGAGATCTTTTTCACCTCCATAAATGAGAAACATATCCTTAGTCCTTTTCAGGTATTTCAGGATGTTCTTGACCGATGTCTAGTGCTCCACTCCGGGATTACTTTGGTACCGCCCTGCTATGCTTATAGCAAGATATACATCAGTTCTGGTACACAACATTGCATACATGATAGAACCTATGGCTGAAGCATAGGGAATGACTTTCATTTTCTCTCTATCTTCTACGGTGGTCGGGCTTTGAGTCTAACTGAACTTCACACCTTGTAACACAGGCAAGAACCCTTTCTTTGACCGATCCATTTTGAACTTCTTCAAAACTTTATCAAGGTATGTGCTTTGTGAAAGTCCAATTAAGCGTCTTGATCAATCTCTATAGATCTTGATGCCCAATATGTAAGCAACTTCTCCAAGGTCTTTCAAAGAAAAACTCTTATTCAGGTATCCCTTTATGCCATCCAGAAATTCTATATCATTTCCAATCAACAA
This sequence comes from Triticum aestivum, assembly GCF_018294505.1. Classification (NCBI taxonomy): domain Eukaryota; kingdom Viridiplantae; phylum Streptophyta; class Magnoliopsida; order Poales; family Poaceae; genus Triticum; species Triticum aestivum. The sequence goes on along the minus strand of NC_057804.1, from coordinate 597,745,875 downwards.
TATGTCATCTAAATATAAGATTAGAAATGCTATAAAGCTCCCACTCACTTTCTTGTAAATACGGGCTTCTCCAAAAGTCTGTATAAAAGCATATGCTTTGATCACACTATCAAAACGTTTATTCCAACTCTGAGAGGCTTGCACTCCATAAATGGATTGCTGGAGCTTGCACACTTTGTTAGCACCCTTTGGATCGACAAAACCTTCCGGTTGCATCATATACAACTCTTCTTCCGAAATCCATTCAGGAATGCAGTTCTGACATCCATTTGCCGAATTTCATAATCATAAAATGCAGCAATTGCAAACATGATTCGGAAAGACTTAAGCATCGCTACGGGTGAGAAAGTCTCATCGTAGTCAACTCCTTTAACTCTTAGAAAACCTTTCACAACAAGTCGAGCTTTGTAAACAGTAACATTACTGTCTGCGTCGGTCTTCTTCTTAAAGATCCATCTATTTTCTATGGCTTTCCGATCATCGGGAAAGTCCACCAAAGTCCACACTTTGTTCTTATACATGGATCCCATCTCAGATTTCATGGCCTCAATACATTTCGTGGAATCTTGGCTCATCATTGCTTCCTCATAGTTCGTAGGTTCACCATGGTCTAGTAACATGACTTCTAGAATAGGATTACCGTACCACTCTGGTGCAGATCTTACTCTGGAAGACCCACGAGGTTCGGTAGTAACTTGATCTGAAGCTTCATGATCATCATCATTAGCTCCCTCACTAATTGGTGTAGGAATCACTAGAACTGATTTATGTGATGAACTACTTCCAATAAGGGAGAAGGTACAGTTACCTCATCAAGTTCTACTTTCCTCCCACTCACTTCTTTCGAGAGAAACTCCTTCTCTAGAAAGGTTCCATTCTTAGCAACAAAGATTTTGCCTTCGGATCTGTGATAGAAGGTGTACCCAACAGTTTCCTTTGGGTATCCTATGAAGACGCACTTCTCCGATTTGGGTTCGAGCTTATTAGGTTGAAGCTTTTTCACATAAGCATCGCAACCCCAAACATTAAGAAAGGACAACTTTGGTTTCTTGCCAAACCACAGTTCATAAAGCGTCATCTAAACGGATTTTGATGGTGCCCTATTTAAAGTGAATGCATCCGTCTCTAAAGCATAACCCCAAAACGATAGTGGTAAATCAGTAAGAGATACCATAGATCGCACCATATCTAATAAAGTACGGTTATGACGTTCGAACACACCGTTTCGATGGGGTGTTCCAGGTGGCGTTAAGTGTGAAACTATCCCATGTTGTTTCAAATGGAGACCAAACTCATACCTCAAATATTCTCCTCCACAATCAGATCGTAGACACTTTATTTTCTTGTTATGATGATTTTCCACTTCACTCTGAAATTCTTTGAACTTTTCAAATGTTTCAGACTTATGCTTCATTAAGTAGATATAACCATATCTGCTCAAATCATCTGTGAAGGTAAGAAAATAATGATACCCACCACGAGCATTAATACTCACTGGACTGCATACATCGGTACATATTATTTCCAACAAGTCAGTAGCTCGTTCCATTGTTCCGGAGAACGGAGTTTTAGTCATCTTGCCCATAAGGCATGGTTCGCAAGCACCAAGTGATTCATAATCAAGTGATTCCAAAAGTTCATCAACATGGAGTTTCTTCGTGTGCTTTACACTGATATGACCCAAATGGCAGTGCCACAAATAAGTTGCACTATCATTATTAAACTTCAATCTTTTGGCTTCAACACTATGACTATGTGTATCACTACTATCGAGATTCAACAAAAATAGACCACTCAGCACGGGTGCATGACCATAAAAGATATTACTCATATAAATAGAACAACCATTATTCTCTGATTTAAATGAATAACCGTCTCGCATTAAACAAGATCCAGATATAATGTTCATGCTCAACACTGGCACCAATAACAATTATTCAGGTCTAAAACTAATCCCGATGGTAGATGTAGAGGTAGCGTGCCGACCGCGATCACATCAACTTTGGAACTATTTCCCACGCACATCGTCACCTCGTCCTTAGCCAATCTTCGCTTAATCTATAGCCCCTGCTTCGAGATGAAAATATGAGCAACAAAACCAGTATCAAATACACAGGCGCTACTGCGAGCATTAGTTAAGTAGACATCAATAACATGTATATCAAATATACCTTTCACTTTCCCATCCTTCTTATCCGCAAAATAGTTGGGTAGTTCCGCTTCCAGTGACCAGTCCCTTTGCAGTAGAAGCACTCAGTTTCAGGCTTAGGTCCAGACTTGGGTTTCTACTCTTGAGCATCAACCTTTTTGTCGTTCTTCTTGAATTTCCCTTTCTTCCCTTTGCCCTTTTTCTTGAAACTAGTGGTCTTATTGACCATCAACACTTGGTGCTCCTTTTTGATTTCTACCTCTGCGGCCTTTAGCATCGCGAAGAGCTTGGGAATAGTCTTGTCCATCCCTTGCATATTATAGTTCATCACAAAGCCTTTATAGCTTGGTGGTAGTGATTGAAGAACTCTGTCAATGACACAATCAACTGGAAGATCAACTCCAAGTGCGTCAAGTGATTATGATACACAGACATTTTGAGTATGTGTTCATTGATAGAACTATTCTCCTCCATTTTGCAGCTGTACAACTTGTTGGAGACTTCATATCTGTCAACTTGGGCATTTGCTTGAAATATTAACTTCAACTCTTCAAACATCTCATATGCTCCATGATGTTCAAAACATCTTTGAAGTCCCGATTTTAAGCCGTAAAGCTTGGCACACTGAACTATCGAGTAGTCATCAACTTTGCTCTACCAGACATTCTTAACGTCATCAGTAGCATCTGCAGCAGGCCTAGTACCCAACGGTGCTTCCAGGACGTAATTCTTCTGTATAGCAATGAGGATAATCCTCAAGATACGGACCCAGTCCGTGTTGTTGCTGCCATCATCTTTCAACTTAGCTTTCTCTAGGAACGGATTAAAATTCAAAGAACGGTAGCATGGGCCATTGATCTACAACAACATAGACATGCAAAATACTACCATTTACTAAGTTCATGATAAATTAATGTTCAATTAATCATATTACTTAAGAACTCCCACTTAGATAGACATCCCTCTAATCATCTAAGTGATCACGTGATCCAAAGGATGCTAACAAAGTTGACTTGGCTGTCTTGGCTGTCGGAGGAGGGGAAGAAGATCTTAGGCGTCTGGAGATGGAGCCCGAGGTACTGCTCTGCTGTGATGGAGGGTTTCGTCGTTGGAGCAGCTCCGGTGAGTTGTACGCCGCCGAGGCTGAAGCAGGACAGGAGAGACAACGTTAACCTGAGTGGAATTCTAATAGCATCTCCAATACATGACATAAAATACATAACCACAAAGTGCTAGATGTAAAGTACATCAGCCGTTCATCTCTGAACTTAACTGTCGAAACTGAATTTAACTGTCTAAAATGAACTTAACTGTAGAAACTGAATTTTGCTGTCGCAACTGAATTTTACTGTCGAAACTGAACGCACTAGCAAGGTGAGGCTATACGTCAGTCGACTGACTTTTTCATCTCTGGTTAGACGATTTTGCAGCGGTTGGATATGAAATCGAAGGCCTGCAGTTCATCTTCAACCTCCACCCCCCTGAGCCGCGAGCCACCACCGACCAAACAACAGCACCCCGCCGCCCGCGGCCGGCGGTGCGCTGCCCCGCCCGCCTCGAAAACACTCCCCATCACCTGTCCGCCGCCGCCCCAGCCATCCCTCTAGGCCCCCCTCTGCCGAGCTTTTTCTCCGGCGATCCCCACGCCAATGCCCCCACCCTGAACCCTAAGATAGAGATTGGGGTACCTCTCCGGCGAGCCCCCCTCCCACTGCGGTTGGTTCTTCCTTCACCCCGACAAGCCCCCCCACCCCCTGAAAATCGACTGGCCCAAAAGCCGATTCAGTCGACTAAAGTGTAGCTAAATCGGAGCAGCATCGCAAGCAAGAGCAAGAGCGAGAGCAGTAGAGCGAGCAAGAGCAATAGCAAGAGTAGTCCAGGCAGGGACCCAGAGCAAGAGCAGAGCAGCAGCGCGAGCGAGAGCTAAAGCAGCAGAAGCTCCTACTGATTTGGATGTCGCCGCCGAGGGAGCGACGCCGTGGAGGAAGTGGCCGGCGACGCCACCGTGGATGGAGCCGTGCCGCGTCGGCTCGGGACCGAGCGCCGGCAGCACCGTGGGATCCAATCAAGAAGAAAATGCGGCGATTAGTGTACAACCTCTTTGGTGGCGCCGATTAGGCCGCAACTTCATCCGAGGAAATGGTGATTATGATGCTCTTCCGGTGGTGCTAGTGAAGATGGCGGTGTGGGAATGGAGGTGGCGCGAAAGACAAGGGGAACATCGGGGAAGCTCCTTGGAGGTGGAGGACGGGGTGGCTGAATCAGCGGGACGATGAGATCGACGACCGATCCTCATTCGGTACGGTGGATGAGGGAAGTCGAGGTGTTGCTGTGGACGACGTCGTCGAGGAAGAGGCTCCGGCTGGGTGGCGGATGGAGGAGGGTGTATGGGGCTTCGTCGCGGGTTTTCACGGCCTCGTTGTACGAATGGGTGGGCGGATGGGATGGGAGTGGGGAAGACGCGCTTGTCCGAAATGTGGGGTAAGTTATGAAAGTACCCCCACCAATTTGAGGCGGTTCTTTCAGTTCAGGGGTACCACGGGCATTTCGCATGTCGGGATTTCACAGGGCGTGGGAGTTTTCACGCGCGTTGTAATTTCAGAATAGCAAGGCGCGGGTTGAGATGGAGGGAGTTGTCGGAGCATAATGAGACAAAAGATATATCTTAAATATTTCGGGCTAACAAGGCGTGGGTTGAAATTTCCAGACAAGCCTAACATGTATTGTACCAAATCAATTCTCACTACAAATGTCATTCAAAACTTTGAATTCATGTTATGTTCAATTAAAATAGTTTGCTACATGTATAATGCATGCAACCTACTACTCAAATGAACATTTTAGTGCATTCCAAACGTATATACTACCACTTCAATATGAACTAAATTTGAATTTGTTTCTCTATTTGAATAAGATCTATAGTAATGATTGTTGTGAAGTCAAAGCATTTGAATTTGTTTCTCTGTTTTAATAAGATCTACAATCATCATTATTGTCAAGTTAAACCATCGTTTGTGTATTATCTTCACAGCACACCACATGATTAGTCTCGAGTTATATATGAACTATGTGTACTATATGAACTTGATCTTGATTTTTTGAATCCACTTTATGTTGATTTCAAATCACATTACATTTCTAGCTATAGATAGATCTTCATAATCTAACCCATGTCTCATGTGTATAATGTGTTTATCACATTGTGTATGGTGCCCCACCCCCTACGCCTACAAGTATTTAGATGTGAGTTGCAAACACCACACATTACCACAAATTCAAATAAAATGTGAGAATGTTCGATGTATAGTATTGTTTAGATTGTTCGATATTTAGTTGTAAGATGCAAACGCCACACATTATCACAAATTCAAATAAAATGTGAGATTGTTTGATCTATAGTATGGTTTAGATTGTTCAACATTTAGCTGTGAGTTGCAAACGCCATGCATTATCACATTATGGTATAACATGTGCACAGCATGCGTATCACTGCTATATTCATGCATCCATATGTTTAAAACACTATGATCTCCTATTCAAATATATGAATCCACTTTCATATCAAATTATGATCTTTGTTAGTCTCTTACACCCACACAATCCTCTAACCTTTGTAGCTACCACTAACTTTCTCTCATGCATGCACACACCCTCCTCCTCCTCCCCCTCCATCGGCATTCTATCCACCAGGCACATTCATTTTTTTTCTTTAGGTCATTCTCCCAGAGTCTCCACAACTCCTTTCTAACACACACCGATCGATAAAGCTCTCCAGCGATGCCTGCCTACAACATACACACGCACCTTCAATATCCTCCTTTATGTGTCCTTGCCTCGTGTCTCTCATACGGTCACACACACATGTAAACTCTCGCCCCTCTTTTCATCGATCTCACAACCGCACACTCCTCCCCCTATCTAGCTAGTAGCTGGACCTCTCGCACCACCTCCTAGCTCCATTCTCTCTGTCTATCCGTCTCGCTGGGCCTTATTTGCCTCTAACAAATGGACGTACACCGACCGATCTCTCGCTATACATATAGCTATCTAGGTCCTTATAACTCCTTTTTACCCACGCGTCGATTGATCTACCTCATTAGTTATGTCTCTCTTCCTCCGACAAACAACAATTGATCTATCGATCTAGTTAGGTTTGCTTACCAAACACATGGTTCGCCTTCATCATCCATGGATGCGTCCCGACAGATCTATCACGCACAGGCACACACAGAAACACATCCCTACTCTTATTGATAACATTCCAGTTCCACCCTCAGTTTGTCTAGTGGGCCTCTCCCACCATCTTCGAGAAGCAACTCCATCACCTATCCAACACTCTACCCCTCTCCCTCCCTCTCTCTCTCTGTCCCATCATATTTCCCGTCCTTCAGTTATGGATGGATGTCGACGATCTCCCTCAAGACATAGCTGGGTCTCTCCTTCTCAACACATATACGAGTCGTTCTACCTCTATAGTTAGGCCTCTGCCTACCCCTCCCCCCACCCAACCCCGCCCCCCACACACCAATACATCGAGCGCTCTAGTCATGTCTCCCTGCCACACACAAACTTGACCTGTGCCCTCTGACGTTCCGGTAGGTCAGTCGCCCTATATCTTTGACTTGCACACACAAACAATTTCAATGGCTCTCTTCATCGATCTCGCACCCACCCACTTGATCCTCTCTTCGACTCTATCGATATCTATGACCCCTCCCTCTCTTCTCGTGGATCGCACGACCCTCTATATATGATATGGATAGGCCTCCTTTCACATACATTGCATGCAAAATTTTGTTTGAGATGTCATCGACACATATTCCCACAAATACATTCATGAAATCAACACCCCCCACCCCAAAACCAAAATCACTCACGAACGCGGTTTGTATCTCTCACACACACCCACGTAGGTGGGGACGTGCATGAAGAGAAGAGGTGCATGCACGGCGCACGTACTCCTGTCTCTTTCCCAACCACACCCGCGCGGGTACACGGTGGAGCTCATTTCTGTACGAAAAGGCAACCCACGTGCTAATTTGGCACGTGTACTAGTTGTCCACTTGGTAGAGGGAGGATCTTCTACCACGGGTGAACAAACAAATTGCGACTTGATGCGTTACGTTAAAAAAGAGGCAAACCATGTGGGGCCTACCTTAGAGGCAAGGCTCTATACACTGGAGTACTTTTGATGTGTCTCGTTAACTCGCAGAACGAGGAGAAGCTTGCTTAGTACGCTGTCTCCCCCGCCCACGGGCACGGTGGCTCGCAGGATGAGGTGAAGCTTGCTTAGTACTGTACGCCTTTTACGCCTGCTCCCACGCCCATGCGCGCGGTGGCTCGCAGGACGAGGAGAAAAATTTACTACTCCCTCCGTTTACTCCTCGTCCCTACTACCTTGGTTATAGTGATTATATCATACTAGTCGTCAACCCGTGCATCTGCACGGGCTAGCATTTTTCATATTAGATATAGCAAATATGTGACAAATTAATATGTCAACCAATAATATTTGATATGTTGACATAAAGTTACTTTATTACGCTTGCATGTATACCTTTGTTGGACATAGGGTTCAACGAAGTTACATTGCTCTGACTATTTTATATTGTTTACGTTTAATCATATTACAACAGCATAAATATCGTTGTTGTGTGATGGCAAACCATCTCAGATTTATAGGTGATACGTGAAAATATGGACGTGCCACTTTATGAAGGCTATATAATGGTATATGTGTTATATATGTTGGTAGAAAACATGGTTACGAACGCACATGTTGTTGCATGTATTCGTGACCTATAAGTTTCTAAAAGGTATAAAGTTCAAATACCCTATCGTAGCATATATCTTCCTTACATACCCTAACAAAAGAAGACATACATCTTCCTTTTTAACATGGAAGCATCATCTAATTATAAATAGTCTGTTTTTATACATATTCAAAAATGGTGTTGTTGTTCCTTAAAAAATGATAGTATCTTGTATATTCTCATTATACTGTGAGCACCATAAATTTTTCAGATTAGAATTTCTTGTCTTTACCAGCAGATTCTTAAACAATATCTTTTTTTATCAACATGGATGGACATTCTAAATAATTTTTACCCATACTAATGTCTATCTCATAGACAATCTTGTGTTTATATGAGAAATTTGTGGCGCATGATACATCCAGATTCTTTTTTATTATTGCAGAAATTTATAATTATTTAAAGATGGTTTAATAGCTAATTACCATGTGAATCCATGTAAGTCACGAACCACATGCTTATCAGGCAAAGTAGTATATTTGTAAAAAAAATGCTTAATACTAATCGATGGTCCAGATGGTTCAACACATATGCATCATGTCACCACTACCTTGCACATGGCGACATAGGATGCAGCTGACTCGATTTGGTCCGCTCCTCCTGAGATGTAACGTGCATAGTTTTACTTTCGAAACTATAAAAAGACACACAAATAGTTGTGCCTTGCATTTTGAAAAGGTAGTAGAAGTTTTTGCTCTATTTATTCTTTTCTCAAGATTATCTACACCGACCATTAGGTTCGAGTAAAATAGCATGCCACGAACACAATCAAAAATAGGTCTTGAAGAAGCTAAACATGTAGCCTGCAGTGGCATTAGATGACATTCAGAAAATGTTTGATACATCCACATAAGTACATCATCATACCAAGCTAAGTAATCTCTCGTTGTTGTACGGACTAAAGATATGATCATCAGAATAGTATCATTGCCATGCAAATTTCCCATCTATTTCTCCGCATTTATAATAGTATTTTGCAGTAATGTCCATCCTTGTAGGATATCATTCAGAGCAAGTATTAATGTTTAGCGTCTGCCTTTGTGAAAATCCTACCACCAAGTCCACCCCGACATAAAGTAAGTATTCTGTAATCTAAAAAACAGAAGCAAAAGACGATAAGGAAAGATTAGCCTTATCCGGTAGCAACAAATGAATAAGTTTCCAGAGGTTTCCTCGTGAGGATACAACATGACAATAGTAAATAGATAGAGGTGTGAAGCATTAGATTTACAAAAGTGACCGGAGCAAGCGATAGAAGAGGGAAAGATGATCCTTTTACAGCGAGCGGCCTGTCAAAGTATACTGTAGGGTGAATGTTTGTGCTCATAAAAAAAAGTAGTTAGTTAAACATTAATGAATTATTTGTATTTTTTAGGTACTAATAAAGCTCGAAAAAATACAATATGTTATATGGGGAAAGAAGTGTGTACAACACTGAAACGACACTCAGGAAAGGCATTCAGGATCATATAAATGCATCTTCCGTTACAGGACAACATGGAGCCAACGTGATAACAAAGAACAGTGTAATAGTAAATATAGATTAGAAGGGTCATAGCGTATCTCCAAGTATATGAAGAGAAATGCAGAAACACACATGAGCGTCTTGCTTCTGCGCCAGCAGTTGCCCTAAATCCGTTTCCTCCATTTCTTCTACCAAGCGCTTGAGACTCTGGCCAACGTCTGATCGCTGCTTCCTGACAACCATGTGCACTTGCAACGCCAACCTCTATTCCAAGTTCCAAAACATGCTCTACTCGCCGCAATCCATGTACTTATGCTGTCTATAAATTCTTAGAGCTACCTGATGTATTATTTTCCAAGACATTGCATTGTTACTTGTTATTGTTGTTGTTCTCGAGCCTAGTATTTGAAGTTTTAAGTACAGGTCTCTTGATATTAACTCCATTCCCTTCAGTTTATTTATAAGAGTCAAGGAGATAGAAAGTAAGTCACAGGTAAAAAGTCAACAAAGGTGTAACTCAATAAGAAATCATCGTACCTCCAGACGACCATCGAAAGACTATCCATATTGCCTAGTGATCAATAATGCATCACAAAGTGTGCCTATTTTCACCATGATTATTCATTTCTTGCTTCTCATACTCTCACACAAAGTTCTGCATACAGCCATTGTAGTTTTCACCATGCTGAAATATCAAAGAGATAATTTGACATACATTCGTTCCTGTAAATATTTTACAGAAGAGTTCAACTATGCAAACTGATTGGTGAGATGCAGTTTGTAGGAGAAGCTCCCGCGGTGCGATTGACGGGATGTCTGTTATGTTCAAGCGCGAAAGTGTTGCCGATGACAACATGCCTGTGTGTCCGCACAAGAGGATTGAGTGGGGTACCTTTGATGGGTTGTCGTTGTCATGTCCAAGCGAAATTCTGGAGAAGTTGTTACCGCACAGTCCTGCAAGAAAGAATCTGTTGATAGAGTTCCTAGATAGAGACATACAGGTTCAAAGAAGTGGTTGGTTCATTGCAAAAATAAAAAAAAGTAAGTGCACTATTGTTTATGTTACCCCAATCGCATCTCACATTACCTTTTCTTCTCCACCTACCTACTCCGAGTTCAGCATAGGTCCCACATCACCACAGAATTTTGGATCGAAAACAATCATATTGGTCATTATCCACAGAGGTCAGTTATAAGAATGCTAGGATTGAACCTTTGACATGAGAAGAGTAAATCTGAGGTAGCTACGATACCTGATGAGCAGAAAAATTTCTTTAAGATTTAATCACATAGGTGGGAATAGGAAGAACATTGAGCGCTCCATGCTTAATCGCACAACATTAATCCAAATCAACGGAATTGATCTGAGCATATTAGAAAAAAATACATTTTGAATCTTGCATTTGTTGCTGGAACATCATGTACTCATGTATACAAAAGAATCGTACCGGTTAGTATGCACATAGGTCAATCATAAGAATGCTGCTAGGATTGAACGTTCGACATGAGAAGAAGAATAATCTGAGGTTACTACGATACTTTTAGAGTGAAAAAATTCTGCCAGATTTTAATTAGAAAATAACACATGAATAGGAAGAACATCCAGCGCCCCATGCGTAATCTCATCACATCAATCACCTTTGACGGAATTGATCTGAGCATGCATATTGCAAAAAAATATTAAAACTATCTGAATCTTTTCTTTGGTTGGTAGATCTGAGCATGTGCATCTGTCAATACCTGAATCAGGACCACTTGAATGTCAGATAGAAGAAGCGGAATCACGCCATACGAATAGATGTTGATCGATCTTCCAATTCCTACACAATCGCAACCTCTGAAGAGCTGATCTGGTTTGAGAGAGATTAGGGCATGGGTAGGTGACCGAGAGGAAGTGGTGAAGATAGCAAAATAGATTAGAATCAGAGGGAATTGATCTCAGCGGGCATATTCCAAAAACAAAACTATTAAAATCTTGCCTTTGGTCCGTCGATCTGTGGATGTGCATCTGTCAATACCTGAATCATCACCAATTGAATCTCGGACAGAAGAAGAAGAATCGTGCCTCATCAAGAGATGTTGATGGATCTTACACTTCTTGCACGATCACACCCTAGGAAGAGATGATCTGATATGAGAGAGATTAGGGTGAAGGGGTGAAGATACAGAACCACGTGAGATATCGAGAGGATTGGGAGATGGGAGAGGGATACGTGAGATATTGAGAGGGTTGGGAGATGGGAGAGGGATACGTGAGAGTTTGTTAGAGATTGATGGAGTTTTTTTTTTGAGGGGAGACATTGATGGAGTTGGGCCATATGGGAGAGAGATACGTGAATTTTATTTCTCATTGAAGAGATATACGTGATACGTGAGATTGAGAGAGTAATTCACCGGAGAGAGATACGTGACGTGAGAGATTGAGAGAGTAAGGTCATGGGAAAGAGATACATTTGTTTTTTTCATCTGTGAGTCTATCTACACCATAATAATTCGGTCCCACCAAATTAACGGCTCTTATAATCTAATTAATGTGGTAATTTCTTGGGAGTCTCTAATTAGTATAGGTATAGATAGATTGTTTGGAATATATATGTCCTTTAGTAGATTTCAATATGAACTACTAGTACATACTCCAAACACTGATGTATATAGACGTATTTTAGAGTGTAGATTCACTCATTTTGCTCCGTATGTAGCACTCTACCTCGCCCCTCGACCCTTGCCCACGTGATGGATATGCAGCAATTCATTTGGTCTCATATAGCCAGAACGATATATACTGCACTACCATTATTGCTCGACTTCCCGAAGAGGCGAAGAGCCAATCGCAAGGTTAATATTTTGGAGATGCCAAGCGCATGGTTATAGGAGAACGAGTAGTAGGTGCCGCATCATTTATAAATGAAGTTTTTTCTTCTTCAGTGGCACGTACGCTACATGATAGGTTCATATGGAGAGAAAAGGAAACCGCTCCACTATATACATAGTCAGGATGGGTCAGCCTACACGGTTGCTTGCTGGGGTTGCTCTCTTCACACTCTGTCGCACAAAACGACTATGGCCACATCTCTAACATCCCAGCGGATCACGTCCGCCGGGGGAAGGGGTGGATGCTTAGTGTCGATGCAGTCGCCGTCGCTGACGGTGAAAACCCACTGTCGGCACGTCCCGATCAGGGGTCCCCGCCATTCTCTCTCACAAAGCCGGTGAGGTTGCCTTCGTCCCTTGCTCACTGCCGTGACGTGGGAAGTTGCCGCCTCCCGCGGCCCTCCTCAAGGTTGAGCTACATCCCGACATCCCTCAGGTACAACTCCCTTTACAGCCGGCTTGCACCACTGCTCCATCTGCCCACATCACTCTATGTGGACACTTCTCTACTTCTTTGCCCCACACATGCATACCTCTACTGGCTTCTATGTACAGTATTTTTGTGAGTTTATGTCTCATCAACTAGTCCCTGTAATCTTATTCTAATCACGCTTCTTCAATTTCTTTGCCACAGGGATGCTCATCTCGACTTTGGTGAAACTGCACAAAATGATCTGATGGTCAAAAGGTTGCAAACTTCATTTTTTAGGAAGTTCGAACATTGCCGGCAAATTGAAGCCTGGTTAGGGTTCATGGTTCAAGGGCTAGGGACTGCATGGATTTTTTTTTTCTTTAGCTTCCTCTGTTCCAAAATAAGTGTCAACTTTAGTAGTAGTACAACTTTGTACTAAAGTTTGCATAAAGTTGAGACACTTATTTTGGAATGGAGGGAGTACATATTTGCTATGATCTGTCAATCATTGAGAAGCAATAGCATGCATGTTAGTCTCCTTTGTATTTGATGAAATGTTGCAACGGGCAACCTTGGACGCAAGATACATGTAACAGAAGCTGGAAGCTTCATAGCATTGTATAAATTTATCTCGCTGATAAATTACAGTACATACTATACTAGTACTTCCTCCGTTCCTAAATATAAGTCTTTGTAGAGATTTCACCATGAACCACATGCGGATGTATATAGATGCATTTTAAGTGTAGATTCATTCATTTTGTTCCGTATGTAGTTCACCTAGTGGAATCTCTACAAAGACTTATCTACTACTCCCTCCTTTCCTGTTTATAAGGCTCAATTCAAAAATCCCACCAACCAAGGTAGATGGTGAGTGGTGGAATACTTTTTGTAGTTTGCAAAAGAACCTAATTAATGCTCTTGTTTTTCTCAAAAAATTATGTTTATCAAAGCATTAATTGCAATGCATGCATGCATAAAGTACATGCATTGGTCAATTTTCTCTCAATACTTGCATGCAATGATTTAATGCACCTTGGAATCTGAACATGTGATGGGAAACAACCAAATTGAGCCTTATAAAATGGAAAAACTAAAATTTTGAGATAAGCCCTATAAACCGGAAAGGAGGGAGTAGTAATAGCTAGCCCCCACTACTAGGAATTCTCTATCCTCTCCTTGAGCCACATCATCAAAATTAATATAGCCGTTAGATAAACTAAATCAGTCCATAATAGCTGTCTAATCTATACATTGAGAGGCTCCACATTAAGGCACATGCAAGCATGCAGAAATACCGTGGCATGCATGTGAGTGGGTTTTAAATCACATCAACATGTCTGCATGCAAGCATGCACCGGTAGCATGCATGTAAGTGAGCTTTTAGGTCCCATTAACATGTCAAAAAGAAAAATATAATCCCATTATCCAGTAGGAGTTGGCTGATCTTTTTTCTTACGTGGGATGATCTAATTGATGATGGTAGTTTTTTTAGTTTGGCTACCACATTTGTCATGCGGTTATAGAGTTTTTTTAGTTCTATGAAATCGATAATTTTACGCAGAGAGATATACGGCTGTTCCGCGGCAACGCGTGGGGACTCATCTAGTATTTAGGAATGGAGGAGTACTATGTAAAGAGTTAGGTGTCGCACGGTGTCCAGAAAATATGGTGATAGTGTGAGGTGGGCCATGTAATCATTGATCCTGCATGTTTTCACTGCTCTTCCAGTCCTCCGCTATATGAATGGAGAAAATTGTAATCTAGTAGTACCTCCTTTCGCCGATAGCATGGGACATCCAGTAGTCCTACCACTTTAGTAATAAAGACCAATAAGCAGTCAAATCACATAGACCCAACAGTAAGTTGGATGGACGAAGCAACCATCACTCTTGCGCCAGTGATAGGTCGCGTCTGCTCTGCCCGAGCATGAATGCAGCACCGATTCTTTGAGCGGCGCTGACCGTTTCAGGCGGGAAGTGCGCGCGGGCGATTGAGGGGCTTTGGGTGGGCCAGGCTGGTCAGGAGCGGGCATGGTAGCTGTCCGCCTGTCCCTACCGGACACGCCAAGAAAGGAGAGGATGCACCGACTCTCGCGGCTAAAATCGTACACTACACATCATCTCTCTATAGGAGTAGGTCGATCTGTCGCTCTCTCTAACACACACATGTTGTTAAACACACACACACACACACGCACACGCACGCACCTTGGTCCCGCTGCACCTTCTAACGTGACTTATTACACCTAGACGGGGGGAGTAGTAAGTACGAGATACAGTGGCACGTTGACTTAGGTCGAATACAAGTGCTCAAAATTATGTGCATGTTATAATAATGATTCACTTAAAATAGTACGTGAACGAACAGAGGGATCGATTGGACAGTGTTCCCGAGCAATAGCGAGATGTGTGAGGTAAGATACACCGCTGTCGCTTTTAATTTTTCTTATTAATTTGTTTGTTTCACCCTATGAATGGTGGGACCCAACTACTACGTGGAGAGAGGTAAGGTGACTAAGGCAGCATTATTTCTGCACCACTGTGGATAGTCTTACCACCAAAGCCACATGACACGAT
This sequence comes from Triticum aestivum, assembly GCF_018294505.1. NCBI lineage: Eukaryota > Viridiplantae > Streptophyta > Magnoliopsida > Poales > Poaceae > Triticum > Triticum aestivum. The sequence continues at coordinate 597,730,586 of NC_057804.1, read as the reverse complement.
TATGATTTAAATCCCAATGACTCCCACACACACAAAACAAACACGGCATGCTTGTCACACGAATGCAGGACTGTATAAAAGGTTATTTTCCTCTAGTTGAACATAACGGGAGCTGGTTAGCCTATTCGCTCATCAAACTTGAGGTCTCGGGTTCGATAACTACACTTGAGCATAATTTATGCTAGGAGGATTCTTTGACTGGTCAAAATGGATGGATACGGAGCTATATGATCTCGTAGTGACCGGATAATCACCTCATCACGTATAAGTTGCAGCCTCAGCATTTGTTTTGAAGGGTGTGCACGCTTCACACTCTCTCTCCAATATATATATACACGCTGGAGCCTCAGCGCTTGTAGTTGCTCTCTTCACACTCTCTCATCCTCTCCAGATCTAAACAAGACTTCGTTGGCCTCTCTCTCCCCTCACTGCTGGTCAAAGAGCCAGCAGGATCCGTCCACCGGGAAGGGAAGGAGTCTTAACACTGTCACCGTCGGCGAGGGAGGGAATCCACTACCGGCGCAGCTGTTCACTTTCACCCAGCGGCGGCACGGGAGGGCCTCCGACCCCTTCTTCTTCGTCATCGTCCCGTCGCCCACCGAACCATGCCGCAAGAACCTTAAGGTATAATTTACTTATTCCACATGCATTGCTCTAGCTGCATGTATACCATGAATCTAGGACGTGGTTCAAAAAGGAAAGGAGTGGGAAAAAGTTGTATAGCATGAATCTAGGACGTGGTTCAAAGAGGAAAGGAAGGGGGAAAGTAGTGGGGAAAGTTGTATAGCATGAATCTAGGATGTGGTTCACAGAGGAAAGGAATGGGGGAAAGTAGTGGCGAAAGTTGTATCGCATAAATCTAGGACGTGGTTCAAAGAGGAAAGGAAGGGGCGAAAGTACTAGTACAAACTGGCTATCCAGCACCTACGTTGGTCGAAAAGTAACAACAATGACAAACGCAGTAAGCACATCTGTAACGAACTGATCTTTTGTTTTGGGGGACAAGGCAGTAGAGTTTGAGCAGGACTAGATTTGCTACACTCACATAGGGAAAGGTGTCTAAAGATAAAAAAACTGGGACCAACACAAATATGCTCCTTGGTTGTTTGTTCTTTGTTGCAACAGACTGTGCATCACCACAGTACATCGGTAGATGCACATGGTGCTGGTGCGTCCACTGTCCCGTGCAACTCTTTAGATGTTGTTAATCTAAGGCCCTGTTTGGTTAAAAACTCCCTAGCCCCTACCTGCTTGGTTCCAGGGACTAAACATGGACTGGAGGTTATTAAATGACATGCTAAAAGACCATGTTACCCCTAGTAATGAACTAATAGATACAAGGTGCGATGTGTGGCAGTGCAACAGTTGGAAAAAGTCCCAAAAAGACTCCCTCGGGGTCTTCTTTCTTTAGTCCCAAATGCCCACTTTTAGTCCCTAAAAGTCCCTCATGTTTGGTTTACATGGGACTGACACGGAGTTTTTTTAGTCCCTACACCAAAATGTCCCTGTAAACAAACACCCTCTAATAATGCCACTGGAAAATTAATGCAATGCCATAGTTAAAAGCAAATTACATGTTTAACAAATTTTATTGTTAATATAATCTCTATGTTAATATTAATCAATGCCACCGTTTGAGAAATGCTACTGTCTTGCTTTTTTTCCCATTGAGATAAGGTAGATGCTTCCTTTTGTTGGCTTCTGCGTCATCCACCGTTATTGACCACTAGTTGTTTCCTTTGCACCTCTGTGTAAACAGGGTTATCTACTTCACCTCGTTGCCATTGTGACCTTTTGTTGCACTGCACAAAACACTTTTGTTTTAAGAGTGTTTTGTGCAGTTCAACCAAAATGTCACACCAACAATGTTTCTTGATTGCTTGATCTTAGTGGAACTGCACAAGAGGAGATCTTACTTCCTATCCGTGTTGGCAAATTTGGTTCAGATCTTCTTGTGAGTTGTTTAAATTCCGCATCATGAGAGGTCAGTACTAGCCTTCTTTCACATGATTCTGCAATGTGCTTTCATATGTTGTGCTACCTGTACGGTAATGTTGCTTGATTTTAGTGAACAACACAAATGGAGACAAGACTTCCAATCTGTATGTGCACCATAATATCCCATTGAGGTAAGATAAGGATATTTCACAACTGTTGGCCTATATTTTGCCACTTTCATCAGAAAATTAATGTCATTGTTTAGTGCTATACTTGTGCTCCCTAATTGACATGCCAAATATTACATTGAAGGCGAAGCTTGTCTGTTATTGAACAAAGTGATGGAGGGGAAGAACAAGAGGAAGAAAATCAAAAAACAAATCCCGGTGTTATAATGAAGCATTGGAACTGGGATGACACAAGTAATGATATAGTTCTGCATCTTAGTTTATTGCTATGGATGGAATGAGCAATTGTTTTAGCACTGATTTGATGCCACTCTTAATGTAATACATAATTATCTCTACTTGTGCAAACAGGTATCTTCTTTGAAGATACCATATATTTTAGTGGAACTGCAAAAGAAGATGTTGCAAACATTAAACTATTCGAGGAGTATATAGTAAGCATGGCCACCACAGTAGATAGCAACAGATGGTTCCAGAGAGGTGCTTCATCTGTATGCTCTACACAACAAGCCTCCTCACGAAGGTTGGTACTCGCCCACTGATTTCATCCATATGATTGAGGTTTGTCATCTCTACTGGCGTTGTGCTACTATTTAGATACTGTCATAAAAAAGTGGTATTGTCCTTGAGAAGTGCTTCATCTGTGCTATTTTAAATATTTCCTTTCCTTTTTTTTGAGCAAACATGGATGCTAGCATTTAGTTATCCTCTTATATTTGCACAACAGGATCATCTTCCTCTGAAGAAGAATATGGAGTACGTGAAGTGACTATTTCCGATTATGTTAGGATGAAGAAGCCATGTCTATCTTCTCATCAGAAGGAGCAGTTGAAGGATGGTTACCTTACTCCGCACAAGACCAAACTAACTTCAGCTCAGAAGGACTGACAAATCTCCATTTTTTGCTGTGATGCATGAGTACAATGTTGTTCTAGGATTCTTTCTGGTGAGTTCCATTTGTCTAAAAGTGTGCTCTACATGGACCATGTAGGTGCCTGTTTAAACTGTCAATTCATAATATATTTTGCTTTATACTAATCACTACTTTTGTATTTGTGCAAACAGGGGTGCTCAGCTTGATTTCAATGGGAACTGCACAAATGTTCATGAATACATCGAATCATTCATTTCCACCACAAGAAAGGAGGTGCCGATAAGTTCAAGGCGTTGCAACATATAAGGGCGAAATCATAGAAGCTACGCACGAATTTGGTTGATTTTGGTGGAACTGCACAAAAAGAATAGCTGGTTTATTTAGGAAGAAGGCATGCATTTTTTCTTTATTCTTTAGTTGTGAAGTAAATATTGCCTCTGACATGTGAGTCGCTGAGATGCATAATCATCGACTGTTTTGAATGTTCTCTATGAGTTGCCAGCCCTGTGTGTTTGATTGCAATGTACAGAAACACGAAAAATCTTTTCAAACTCTTTGTACTCCTTCTGTTCCTTTTTACTTCGCACATTGTGAAAGTGCATACTTTTTTCTATAAGATTGGTCAAAGTAGAGATACTTTGACTGCAAACAAAACTTGTATGCAGACTAGAAAGGACTGGAGGGAGTACATGTGAAACTGCTGCAAACGAGGTGATCACCCTGGGATTAATGCTAGTATGTATTGTTTTGCATGTTCATCCAATGCCAGTGATACAGGAATTAGAACTAATCGAAATAAATTCATTCATACACGGTCGGATTTTGTATAAACATGTCGGATTTCATTACATTTCATACATTCTTCATCTAAAAAGGGGTGCGCTAGAGCTATAATTAAATAACCGAAGCTACCCACATGTGTCCCGCTGAGCCTAATAGAAGCTTCAGTGACTTAACTGCAGATGTAGTTGCGTAACTGGCATGTAGCCTGTTGGGCCCATGTGTCAGTCACCCAACTGCACCAGCAATTAAGTAGAAGCAGCATTCTTCTCCAACATAGCTCTTCGACTCCACGTCGCCGCCAAGAAGCTAACCGGCCGTGAATGGTCAACCCGCCTAGCTTGGCTTCAACCGGAGGGTAGCAGTGGTGGCCTTACTTGGACCTGAGCGACGGCGACCTACCGTGTTCTACTCTTCCTCGTTTTCTATGTGGCGCGGCCTCATTGGCAGCGGGGCGGGGCCTCGGCGGAGCCAGTGATGTCCTCTGTCTTGTTGCCGGCGGGCGGCGCCTCAGGGAAGCGGTGGAAATCCTCCCTCTCGTTGCCGGCAGGATGGGGCCTTGGCTGAGCCCGCGATGTCCTCTGCCTCGTTGTTAGCAGGGCGGGGCCTCGGCAGAGCCGACGGTGTCCTCTGCCTCATTGTTGGTGCCGTGGGGCCTCGGCGGAGCAGGGCCTCGTCGACGCCAATGGAGCGGGGACTTGTCGGAGCCGGCATTGTCCTCTGCCTCATCCTCGGTCTCGCCAAACAGTGCCTCGCCCGCTTCATCGCCCTCTTTGTAGGCGGCCGCAGCCTCCACCACCCGCATGCGGTACTGCCAGCGCTCGAGGCGGCCCTCGCGGGCGGAGCAGTACAAGTTGAGCAGCGCCTCCTGCTTTGCCCACTCTGCGGCGATCTGCTCCTCCGCCTGCAGGTGCTCTTGGAGGAGATGGTGGTTGTAGGCGGCATCGGCCTGCGCCTCCCGGAACTGCTCCTCACGCTTCTGCCTTACTGTGTCCATGTGTTGGGCATGGGCCTCGCCAATGGTCATGGTTCCATGCACCGGCGAGGATGGAGCGGAGGAGGGGGTTGGCGCTGGATCATCGACTACCATGCTCTCCATTGGGAGGTCTTTGTCCTCCGGTTGCCTGCTGGCCAGCCGGTCGGCAGCAATGGCTGCCATTTCCTTGTGGTCCGTCGTCCGCCCGTCCCGAAGAGCGCTGGAGCGCGAAGAAACCATGGTGGGCAGTAGTGGTGTGGACATGAGAAATGAAACGGGTGCGGATGACTGCGGCTATGGCCGGCGCAACAGTTTATATAACAATGGTGGGCGGCGGAGGCACGAACGTGTGGCGCCGGAGTAGCCGCCTTGGCAACCGCGTATCATTAATGTGGGCGGAGATGGACGGACGGACGGTACTTGTGTCGTTTGAAGGCGGAGCAATCGCCTGCACCAGGAAGCGAGGCGGGCGGCGCTGACTGTTTCGGGCAGAAAGCGCGCACGGGCGAGGAGATGACTTTACTTGGAGAGCATGGCAATAGGGACCCACCAGGCCCATAGCCTCACGTACGCAACTGCCTCCTTATTATATAAAAACTATAATTTTTTTGCTTCCTCCTGGTTTCCTGACATCACAGTCCCACACCATTGTCAACCTATGTAGTCAATAAATGAGAGAATTGCACAAGAAGCGGCCGACAGCTGGGACCAAGCACCTCGAGCAGTATTTGTGTTTTTGAGGTGTGAGCACTGCAGAGTTTTTCGATGTTTAGCCCAGATATTAATTTTTCTCCTCTAAACAACAACGAAAACATCGCTGCAGGTATTAACTGGGTGGGTTGTGGCCCGTCTAGCCCAGGCTAGATATCCAGCCTAGATATTAATTTTTTTCAAGCTGAAAATGTCTAGCCCAGCTATACTTTTTTTAGGAATACCCCCGCAAGGTCAAGTTATTATTCTCCGCCCTGCTGGGCTGCAAATCTTTCCTAGGAGGGATGCATTAGGCTTAACAAGAAAATGTGCTTTAAGAAATAATAAATGAGATGTAATTATAAAAACTTGGCAGTAACTATAAAAAAATGCACCAAACACATAATTACTTTATAAAATATTATTTTTGGATATTGAAAATTTTAATTTCATTAATTGTTGCAAGCGCAATGTTTCGTTGGATTTTTACGTAATATAAATTTATATTGAAATTATATTTAATCTGACTAGAAATTTCAAGATAAAAATATTTCAGATCCCATCAAAATGTGGGAAATTTTATTGAATTCTGTCTTCAACGGTTGGTTGAAATTATCAATCGTTGTCCTAGCTAGAAAATGGGTTGTACTTTTAACAAACTGTAAATGGGCTGTAGTAAATTCCATTAGAATTCAAAAACGGGCTATACATCCTTAGAAATCACAAATGGGCTATAAGTTCTCCGCCACACACTTGTGGGCCTACTAAGTTGACCCGTCCCCTAAAAAAATAAGTTGGCACGTATGCAAGGCTTTGTCAACTTATTATAGTCAACACACGGTTCTAGCAGCAGTGGCCGTTGGATGTCTATCCAACGAATGTCGTGCTTCTTCTTCAATCTCGGATATTCTTAGCTTCGGCTGCCCAAAAAATGATTCCTCCCCCTGACATCTGGTGCGCACCGTTTGGGAGGCTGACCTGTGGGCCTACTAAGTTGGCGCGTACCAAGGGCTTTGTCAACTTAGTCAATATAAACGATTCTAGCTTCAGTGACCGTACGATGTCCATCCAACGGCCATAGTGCTTCTTCAACCTCTGGTCTTCTTGCTCCAGCAGCACAAAGCAGCACCAGTCGTGCCGCCTACTCCTGCCTCCCATGGCCGGCTGTGCTGCCATGGAGGCCTCACCGCCACCATAATACTCCCACCGCTGGCCAGGCCATCCCTCTACTCACCCACACCCCCTGTTATTCTGCGGCGACGGCAACCTCACACCGCAGCCGAATCAGTGAACCCTCGTACTCCTCTCCACGTGGGCATTCACTGTCACGTCTTCCCCAGCTCCGCGTCGTCCCCTTCCTAGGCCTCTCCATCATCCATCGCCGTGGTGCTCTCGGCGCGGCGTGATCAATGTGGTCAAGGAACGACTTCCATTGGAGATGGACTGTACGTGGAGAGGTTGACAGCTGGGTCCACGGCCGCCACAAGGAAGTGCCTCCTTATTACGCGCAAGATAATGATACCTCCACCTGACAGTAGGGACCCACCGGACGGGCCACTATATTTCACGAAAAAAACGTTTCCCCCCTGACTGCTAGGACCCACTAGCTACATTTTCGCACGCAAGGAAGTGCGTCCGGGCAAAAAAAATGATTTGCCCCCCTGACTGCTGGGACCCACCAGCTACATCTTTGCACGCAAGGAAGTGCATGACAGTCGGGACGCACCTGGTCGAAGCGTACGTAGCATTCTCATTCTGGTCGCGAACGTGTACGTACATATATACTGGTCGACATAGAGGCGCGCACATGTCGTAGTAGAGGCACGCACGTAGCATGTACACATATTACAGCCGCCAGGGTGCAAGAAAGAAAATACGGCCACGTACGTACATACGGGCGGGGTCTCGAATGCCTACTCACGCATATATACGTACGGCCACGGCTCGTGTACATGGATGGGTCGGAACGGAGAAACAGCATCGTCGTCGTGTTCATGGGGAGCCAACCGGCTGGGTCAGAACCGAATACGTCGTCGTGTTCATCGGGAGGGCTTGGACGGAACAGGCAATGGAAACGAGGCCTGGCGTACCACAGAACGGAGGAAACGGCCTTGTGTTCGACTGGCCACGTCCGAAACGGGATCCTGTTCATCGAGAGGGGTTTGGCATACCACAAAACGGAGGAAACGGACCTCCTACGGTCGAAACGGGGGTCCTGTTGATCGGGAGGGGTGTGGCGTACCGCAAAACGGACGAAACAGACTTGTGTTGGAGCGCTATGGTCGAAACAGGGATCCTGTTCATCGGGAGGGGTGTGGCGTACCGCAAAACAGGACTCCACGGGATACTGTTCATCTCCACCGTCGACCTCCTCCAGCCTCCACGGGCTACTGTTCATTCACTGTCGACCTCCTCTAGCCTCCACCTGCGACTGTTCATCCACGGGCTCCTGTTCATCCAGCCTCCACCGTGCGCTACTCCACCGGCTACTGTTCAACCACCCCTCTCCACGGGCTCCTGTTCAACCACCCCTCCATGGGCTACTGTTCATCCACCTCTCCACGGGCTACTATTCATCCACCCCTCCGTGGGGTCGTCCTGTTCATCGAGGCCTCCACGGGGTCCTGTTCATCCAGCCCCAACCGGCTCGATCGATCGGGGTCCTGTTCATCCAGAGGCAACGCCACAGGTCCTGTTCATCCACCCCCAATGCTCACTGTTCATCCAAACTCCCCTGCAACGCTCCCTGTTCATCAAGAGGCAGCATCGATCGGCTTCAGTTAGCAACAGTAGCGAAGGAATCGCTTGATCGCTCGGGTTCAGTAATGCGTGGCCTGCAGTGCAATCGCTCGGGTTCAGTTAGGCGACGCCTCGCTCGGGTTCAGATAGATCCCAACTCCTCGCACACACACGCGTACATGTACGAGAGAAACGCGCATCGCTCGGCCCCCGACCACCCACCGTAACCCGGAACTCCCCGAAATTTTCCTCGCCCTCGCTTCTACCATGGTTTTTTCCGTCATGGACGGCCCAAAGAATGTCATGCAGCTGCGTCTCCGGCCCGCCTAGGACGAAAAGCCCATTTTCTGTCATGATTTTTTGTCATAGAAGTAGGAGCCCACCACATCTATGATGATACCGGGTTTTTTCACAATTATCGTCATAGAAGTGTCGTAAGTATGAGAGAAAAAAATTTCATTCGGCCCAAAATGTCACGGATGTGTCTTTTTTTAGTGCACATCACAACAAGCCCTGTAAAAACAAGTTCTTAGACGTCCTCTACTTTGTTGTTGCAAGTTTTACGTGGTTGCTACGGGCTTCTAGCAAGAACCGTTCTTACCTACGCATCAAAACCACAACAATTTTTCGTCCAGTGTGATGTTTTAACCTTCAACAAGGATCGGGCGTAGCCACACTTGATTCAACTAAAGATGGAGAAACAGACACTCACCAGTCAGCTATGTGCCAAGCACGTCAGTAGAACCAGTCTCGCGTAAGCGTACACGTAATGTCGGTCTGAGCCGCTTCATCCAACAATACCATCGAATCAAAGTATGACGTGCTGGTAAGCAGTATGACTATTATCGCCCACAACACTTTGTGTTCTACTCGTGCATATAACATCTAAGCATAGACCTGGCTCGGATGCCACTATTGGGGAACGCGGTAATTTCAAAAATTTCCTACGATCACGCAAGATCTATCTATGTGATGCATAGCAACGAGAGGGGAGATTGTGTCCACGTACCCTCGTAGACCGAAAGCAGAAGCATTTAGTTAACGCGGTTGATGTAGTCGAACGTCTTCGCGATCCAACCGATCTAATCACCTGTAACACCCCAAAAATTTAACCAAGTTTTTGATATTAAAATCTTGCCAGGAGTTTAAATTTTTTCACTCTGGACCTTTTTGTGGATTTTAGAAAGAAAACTATTCCTTTTATGTTAATGAGTTTCATTTTTCCCAAGTGGAGCTTTCCAAAATTTGTTGACTTCTATGCCAACTCATTGAAACAATTTCTAAATCAGTAGATTTGTTTGTTAAATTATTTTCACCCTGAGTTTTAATCATTAAAATGGCTTGTATGAGTTTTGGAGCTTTTTTTTTCTACTTCAACCAGTTGATTAACTTAACTAAAAATTCAACCAAAAATTGGAGACATCATGTGAGGTATCTAAATCATTTCTGTGCAATTATATATCTATTTCATTGCATATTAGGTGTTTTGTGCCTGTTTTTCTTCCCTGGTCCAGGGGACAGTTTTGCACTGCAACCCATTTAAATAAATCCCCGGAGCCTCCACCAAAAATATGGGATGTCAGTAGCAGCATATGATTCCACTTTATGCAAAAAACCCAGGGTTGTTGTTTGAAAATTTTGAGTGTATCAGCATCATTTTCATTCTGGACCAGACATGTGCTTTCTACTGCAACCCCATTCTTTCTTGCTCTAGTGACTTTGTGCTTTCTCATGCTTGTAGCCAACCCTGCAAAACTCCTAAGTCCAGGAGCATACTCTCTTTGGAACACTTTTGGCCCTTGTAATAATGCCATTTACTTCCTGTCCAGAAGTGTAGTTTTGCAAAACTTGCACTAACAAGTTTCTCCTTCTTGCAAACTAACTTCACCACCCTCTCTTGCAACCATAGAGACACTGATCTGGAGATTTTGGGCACTCCAAGAACTACCTAGGTGCCTTTGGCATTTTGTCAAACACTCTGAGTACACAGCCAGATTTAGCATGAATTCAAGTTTACATGGTGAACTTGAGCCCCTGACCAATCCACCATGTCCCTCAGTCCCCTTGCTAAGCCTAGACTAGTCCTTTCAATTACCAGCCCCAACCGCAGCCTCTAGGATGCCCTAGCATTTCATCGAGCACGTCCCGGGCGTGCCCTGGTCGCGCCCAGAGCGTGCGTTTGGCACCCGTGCGCCCGAGACGCCACGTCGCACCCCGCACCCAAATCCGGCCCGTGACCGGTCCCAGCCAACACTCCGTGTTCCCCTGTACCGCCACACCACTCCGACCAACCTGGCACCCCACAACGCCATCGCCATGACGGCCGTGGTGGCTAGCTGGCGGACGCTTGCAGCCCCGGCCGTGTCGGCGCCACCCAAGCCACCAGCGCGTGCCACCTGCCTCCTAGAGCAGTGCGTGCTCATCCACAGCTCCGTCCTCTAGCGCGCGTCGCCACCACGTCGCCCTAGCTACAGCACGGCGGTTCGCCGGCAAGCTTATCCCCGGCCTCTGCAAACCGACCTCCATTGCCTATATAAAGAGGCCCTTGAGCTCAAACTCGCACGCAGGCAGCCTCACACCGTCCCACTCGTGCCCCCTTAGCCGTCTATCGATAGGAGAGGGTCGTCTCCTTCCTCTCCGGCAACTCCAACCACCGTCACTAACCAGGCCATTCCGGCGTCGCCAGGACCTCCCCCTCTCCACTTTCTCCACCAGGAACCCCCTCATCCCCCCGTGAGCCCGTTCCCCTACTCAATCTTGCTTGGGACTCGCCGCGGGTGATTTTTCACTTTTTCCGGCAACCACCGTCCGCCGCGGAGCTCGCCGCCGGCAACTCCATCCACCCCAGAGGACGAAACCACCACTAGAGTAACCGCCTCAAACCACTGAGCCCGCGGGTGACCTCCGTTTGTCGAGCAGTGCCGCCGTTCGCCGGCGAGCGTCGCCGGAGTCCCGCCCCTCTCTCGAGCGGAGGAAGAGGAGGGAGAATAGACTAGTCAAACCCGATTGGTGGGCCAGGCGGGCCCACTGTTAGTGACTCAGGCGCAGCCACGCTGGATAAGTGGAAGCGTATTCCCAGATTACGCCTTCGACGTGTACGTGTCTATTCCAAAACGTTTTTCTTTCTGTTTTTATTTTAAATATCAGATTTTGACCAAACTTTGACTAGCTGTATCTTTTTAAATACAGCTCCAAATGAATTAATTCTTTTTCCAACCACTTTCAAATATTGTCTAGTTTATTTCAGGATTTATTTGAAAAAAATTCAAAACAACTTTTTATGCTGTTTTGTTTTGTGTGTTAATTCATATATATTCTTTTAAATAGGATTTTTGAAGATTTCAAGATGTTTTGGATGCACCCTTCTGTTCCATGACCTGAAGGCAAGCATTCTGAACCCTGGTGTAATACTTTTGTGTGTGTTGTTGACTCGGTGACAACCCCGCTTCGACACGTGCGTGCGTCATTTCATGTGAGGATGTGATCCTATTCATGGGTGCATATTAATGAGTTAATGCTAATGAAGTTGACATGATTTGTAATGGGAATCACCGTCATACGTCTTTCATGCATACCAGAAGGGAAGCCGGGAAGGCCTCTGTCTTGGGTAGACACGGTCTTGTCCCTAGCCCTCCGTCGAGACGGTCGTGACCGGTATGGCATGAGGGGTATGTCATGTGATGTGCCCAGATGTTGTTTGAGATATATGCATTGTGATGCTAATCTTGCAGGGAACATTACAACCTCCTGAGTCGACCGTAGATCGAGTCTTGTGCCAGTAACCCCCATACTTGCTTCGTACTACCACTCGTCTCTACAATAAGTAGAGTACGGTTCAGTAAGTTGTCAACCCCTTTCCTAGCACACACCGTACAGAGAGGCCGTGGTGGAAGATAATGGAGGCATCCGGTAGCCATGCCACCGGGTCCGGGAGCATGGGTGTTTCGGTTGTAGCCGAAGGGGGTAGCTTCCCTAGTCTTGCGCGCGGTAAAAATTTTGTGATCCCATGTTACGTCAAGGTTGTAGCCTCCCCACTTAGAGTTTTGCTTGACACGTGTCGTGGGTGATTCCAGACACATGTGAGTTAAGCTGGTGTGTGCAAGTTAGGTGTGTTTTCAACAAAAAGACCGTAGACGGAATTAGTCCCGATGGACTAAAGGAATCTGTTACTCGTGGGTAAAGAGTACACCCTCTAGAGAGATTAAAACCTATTCAAATAGCCATGTCCATGGTTAAGGACTACAGTCTGGGATGGGTCAAGTATCGGTCTCAGTGTCGGTCTTCGGAGGTGAAACTGTTAAACCAGAACTGGAATTACTACCTGTGACTTGTGATAATTATGATCATTATTATGGTTGACTAACCCGTGTTATTATTGTTATTATCGAGTATCTCTGGGATGGTTCTACCTCCGGGATATTCACTATGATTGTTTCTTTTAAAGCCCTTTATGTGGTGTCGCTCAGACGCCCGACTGTGGCATTTCTTTTAAAGCCCTTTATGTGGTGTCGCTCAGATGCCCGACTGTGGCATTTCTTTTAAAGCCCTTTATGTGGTGTCACTCAGACACCCGACTGTGGCATTTCTTTTAAAGCCCTTTATGTGGTGTCGCTCAGACGCCCGACTGTGGCATTTCTTTTAAAGCCCTGTATGTGGTGTCGCCAGATGCCCGACTGTGGCATTTCTTTTAAAGCCCTGTATGTGGTGTCGCTCAGATGCCCGATTGTGGCATGTTTAACATTTATTTCATAATTTTTAATATTGCCATGTTATTGCATATTCATATTTAACATGCTCATACGCAACAGAGTTTTATTTATCATTGGTGACTGACGTTATGTTCTTATAATATTTTCAGCACATCGCTGTCATTTTATGCCCGTGTTCATAATGTTTGCGAGTACATTCAAAGTACTCACTGGCTTGTCCCTGGCTATTGTCTTGGCCAGATTTCTTGCACGGAGAGGAGCGACGTGATGACAGCCCTGGAACTTAAGCATCGGTGATAGCAGTCTCGCGAAGATAGGAGTTAACCTGGTCAGCTGTTCCTGTGGAAACATGGAGTCCCATAGACACTGATGATCCACAAACCGCTTCCGCCGTCAACCATTAGAAACCATTTGTTGTACTCACAGACCAAAATGGTCTTGTACTACATATTTTGTATTTGCTTGGATTTTCTGTATCAAGTTGGTGCCTCATCAGCTAACAGTTATCCTGGGGCTGATGAGTACAAGGGCCATTTTCTGGGAGTTAATACCCGGAGAATCGGTCGCCACATCACCGAACGTACGACACCTCCTCATACTCTTGATCCAGTTGAGGCCGAGGGAGAGTTTCATTAGCACAATGGCGTGGTGACAGTGATGATGAAGTTACTGGCGCAGGGCTTCACCTAAGCACTACGACGATATGACCGAGGTGTGTAACAGTGGAGGGGAGCACCGCACATGGCTAAAACATTTGTCAACTTGTGTGTTCTAGGGTGCCCCTGCCCCCGTATATAAAGGAGCAAGGGGAGGCTGGCCGGCCCTCTAGGGCGCGCCAGGGGGGAGGAATCCTCCTCCTAGTAGGAGTAGGACTCCCCCTTTCCTAGTCCTACTAGGAGAAGAAGGAAGGAGGGGGAGAAGAAGGAAGGAGGGGGCGCCGCCCCTCCCCCTAGTCCAATTCGGACTAGGCCCATGGGGGGGGGGGCGCGGCCAGCCCTTGGCCACTCCTCTCTCTCTCTCCCTTAGGCCCAATAAGGCCCATTACTTCTGCGGTGGTTCCGATAACCCTTCCGACACTACGGTTATATCCGAAACTTCTCCGAAACACTTCTGGTGTCATAATATAGTCATCCAATATATCAATCTTTATGTCTCCACCATTTCGAGACACCTCGTCATGTCTGTGATCACATCCGGGACTCCGAACAATCTTCGATACAACATATCACATAAACTCATAATACAATCATCATCAAATGTTAAGCGTGCAGACCCTACGAGTTCAAGAATTATGTAGACATGATCAAGATATGTCTCTGGTCAATAACCAATAGCGGAACATGGATGCTCATATTGGTTCCTACATATTCTACGAAGATCTTTGTCGGTCAAACCGCATAACAACATACATTGTTCGCTTTGTCATCGGTATGTTACTTGCCCGAGATTCGATCGTTGGTATCTCAATACCTAGTTCAACCTCATTACCGGCATTCTCTTTACTCGTTCCGTAATACTTCATCCTGCAACTAACTCATTATTCACAATGCTTGCAAGGCTTATAGTGATGAGTATTACCAAGAGGGCCCAGAGATACCTCTTCGAAACACGGAGTGACAAATCCTATTCTCGATCTATGCCAACCCAACAAACACCTTCAGAGACACCTTTATAATCTCCCTTTTATGTTGTGACATTTGGTAGCACACAAAGTGTTCCTTCGGTATTCGGGAGTTGCATAATCTCATAGTCTGAGGAACTTGTATAAGTCATGAAGAAAGCAGTAGCAATGAAACTAACACGATCATCATGCTAAGCTAACTGATGGGTCATGTCCATCACATCATTCTCCTAATGTTATGATCCCGTTCATCAAATGATAACACATGTCTATGGTTAGGAAACTTAACCATCTTTGATTAACGACCTAGTTAAGTAGAGGCATACTAGGGACTATATGTTTTGTCTATGTATTCACACATGTACTAACTTTGCGGTTAATACAATTCTAGCATGAATAATAAACATTTATCATGAATTAAGGAAATAAATAATATCTTTATTATTTCCTCTAGGGCATATTTCCTTCACATTTCACCCACATAGCATGTGCTAAAAAGTTGAGAGGGTTACGGCAAAAAATGGATGCACTTCATGTACAAAATGGACAATCTCTTTCGAAGTATGTGGGTTTCAGACGAAAACTCATCTGTTACAAAGGCATTTCATTTTTAGAACTTATGTCAACTCCAGACTTTGTGTGCGTTCAGTATGCACCATTCAAAGCCACGTCATCAATTTTTAACCCTTTCTGACTTCATTTGCCATTTTTCATGCATTTACTTATTCTCTTGAGCTAAATGACCCTGAAATTGAAAAGCACTGCAAAAATGAACTCAAAAAGGTTGAAAGTTGGCATGGTATCATCATTTCACCCACATAGCATGTGCTAATAAGTTGAGAGGGTTATGACAAAAACTGGATGCACTTTGTGTACAAAATGGACAATCTCTTTTGAAGTATCAGGGGTTCGGACGAAAACTCATCTCTTGCAAAGGCATTTCATTTTTTAAAATAACCTAAGAATTGATAAATTAAATATAATGATAAAACACACTAATATTAAATAGCGGAAAAAAGAATCACTGAAAAATCTATTTTTAAAGTAAAGTTATTCACAAACTAGTGATTCACACAAAATTCAAACAACTCAAATTTAAACTATCCAAATTTGAAAACTACTAGCACTAGCCGAAAGTTTATAACTTTTGTGACATAAAGCAAAAAGATTCATAAAGAAACTCTAAACAAAGCAAAAAAACAACTCAGAAACAGAAAATATATAAAGCAAAAACAATAAAAACAAAAAATATTTTTTTAAAAGCCCGCCTACTGGGTCGCCACGGTTTGCATACGACTAGAAACCCAACCTCTATTTGGGCCAGGATGCAGGCCCACAAGGCCCAATAGGCCCCATAGGGCAGCACATGTTCGGTAGGCCCAGAAGGCCTACATTAGAGAGGTCCTCGATGGAGAGGCTGCGACAGGACTTATAAACCGGTGCTGGCGCCTCTCGCTAAGCGAGGTGGGACTAAACTGCCCTGCACCGTGCCTGTGCGAGCACCAAGCCTTTAGTCATGGTTGGTGGCTCCAACCGCGACTAAGGAGGGGAGGGGTCTTTAGTCACGGTTGGCGCCACTAACCGCAACTAAAGGTCTGGCTTCCAACCTCTTTGCCTGGCCAAAACCACCCCTTTAGTCCTGGTTGGTGGCTCCAACCAGGACTAAAGGTGCCTCGTATATAAGCGACAATTTCGAAATTTTCCCCCAAATCATCCATTCTTCTTGATGATGTTAAACCAGAGGACAACGCCTCGTCTCGTCGTCCCTGTCAACGTCGCGTCGCCTCGTTGTCGCTGTCGGCATCGCCTCGCCTCGCCATTGCCGTCGCCCCGACCTCGCCTCGCCCGCTTGCCCCGACGTCGTCGCTGCCCCTCCTCGATGTCGCACGTCGTCTCCGTCGCCATCGTCGTCGTAGTCGCCGTCGTCGTTGACTCGCCTCGCCTCGTAGGCCGTCGCCCTACTGTGGGCCCCTGCCACCATGGCCGCCCCTTCCCGATCGAGCCTACACACACACATGCATGAACATACACACACACACATTCTTTTCTGTTTTCGGTTTTTTAGTTATAGAAATGTTGATGGTTTTTATTTTTTTATACTTTTAGTTATAGAAATGTTAGATGAATGTCAGATATATAAATGTTAGATGAATGTTTTTTAGTTTTTTATACTTTTAGGTATAGACAAATGTTAGATATTAAAAAGTTGAGGAATTTTTATAGCAATTAGTATATGTATTTATATGATACGTCTCCAACGTATCTATAATTTTTGATTGTTCATGCTATTATATTACCTGTTTTGGATGTTTATGGGCTTTATTTTACACTTCTATATCATTTTTGGGACTAACCTACTAACCGGAGGCCCTGCCCGTATTGCTGTTTTTTTGCCTATTTTAGTGTTTCGAAGAAAAGGGATATCAAACGGAGTCCAAACGGAATGAAACCTTCAGGAGCATGATTTTTGGAACAAACATGATCCAGAGGACATGGAGTGCAAGTCAAGAAGCAATCGAGGAAGCCACGAGGGTGGAGGGCGCCCCCCTACTGGGCGCGTCCCCCTATCTCGTGGGCCCCTCGGGCATCCACCAACGTACTTCTTCCTCCTATATATACCCATGTACCCCGAAACCATCAGGGGAGCCACCGAAAACTATTTCGACCACCGTAACCTTCTGTATCCACGAGATCCCATCTTGGAGCCGTTGTCGGTGCTCTGCCGGAGGGGAATCCACCACGGAGGGCCTCTACATGACTCCAAGGCCTCTCCGATGAGTTGTGAGTAGTTTACCACAGACCTTCGGGTCTATAGTTATTAGCTAGATAGCTTCTTCTCTCTCTTTGAATCTCAATACCATGTTCTCCTTCCTCTTCTTGGAGATCTATTCGATGTAACTCTTTTTGTGGTGCATTTGTCGAGATCCAATGAATTGTGGGTTTATGATCAAGTTTATCTATGAGAAATATTTGAATCCCCTCTGAATTCTTTTATGTATGCTTGAGTTATCTTTGCAAGTCTCTTCGAATTATCGATTTGGTTTGGCCTACTAGATTGATCTTTCTTGCCATGGGAGAAGTGCTTAGCTTTGGGTTCAATCTTGCGGTGTCCTTTCCCAGTGACAGCAGGAGCAGTAAGGCACGTATTGTATTGTTGCCATCGAGGATAAAAAGATGGGGTTTATATCATATTTGATGAGTTTATCCCTCTACATCATGTCATCTTTCTTAAAGCATTACTCTATTCTTATGAATTTAATACTCTAGATGCATGCTGGATAGAGGTCGATGTTGTAACACCACAAGACCGACGCTCCAGATGCCTTCCTTGTATTCCGCGATTCGTCGTGTGATTTTTTTTGTTCATTGCATTCATCCTTGCATCATGTGCATGGCATCATGTCGTTATGTCTTTAATCTTTCCAACTCAACTAAATAAACCGTATGGATCTTCGATCCATTTAAATTGAGGAAACTCACATGGTGGGTTCTCTTTAAAACATACCCTCCCGATATTTAGGGAGATATTATAAAATATTCCATTGTTTTGGAATCACCCATGAACCCACATGCATATTAAATCCCTTGGCCTTTTCTTCTTCAAGTTTTAACTCTCTAACCTTGCCAATAATTATTTTACCATTTTCCGGAGCTCTACCAAAATTCTCAACATTTTGGATACTCCTAAAAAACCTCGTCCTAGTTCAAACCCATTTGAATTAAATTCAAGTGAGTTTGAATTCTTATCGTTCGATCTTGGCCTTTTATATTTCCTTGGAACCAGCGCATTTTTGCGAGTACGGAAAAATTACCCCCGTGCGCAAATTCTTTCCTTAACCCTCTCTATCTTTTTCTTCTCTCTAATTTGTTTTCTGCTAAAGGAAACAAAGAATTAGAGGGAGAGAGAAGAGAGCCAGCCCAGCCGGCCTCTTAGGCCCAACCAATAAGCTGGCCCAAGGCCCAGCCGCGCCCCGCTCCTAACCCTAGCCGCACCCAGCGCCCGATCCCCAACTCCCATCGATCCCCTCCATCCTGCTTCCGCCGCCACGCACACACACACAGAGGAGCGAGAGCCCCGCTCGCTCGATCCCCATCTCTCTTCCTCCCATCGATCCCGTGACTACCCTTCTCTCCTCGCAGCGCCTCTCCACCTCCTCGCGCCGGCCACTCGTCCCTTGCCTCTGCCGCCCGGCCCGGCCACTGTCGTCGGGCTCCCGAGCGCCTCCTCCCGCTGTCGCCGACAAGATCCACCAGGAGCCCGCATTCCGTGATCTCCTGCCCCGCCGGAGAACCTCCTGCCCATGCTCCGCCACCCTCGTCCAGCGCGCCTTCTCTTTCCCCATCGCCGCATGCTGCCAACCTCCTGCGCTCATGGCCGCGCCATGGCCGCCTCCCTCTGCTGTCAGTCCAACCCCATCTGTGGCATGGACCGCTCGGCCTGCTCGTTGTTGTTGCTCCATCACGACGGCCTCCCTCGACCCATACTGGCCTCCGCGTTCGACTCCTTGCTAGATTCGGCAGGTCGTCGTCTGCGCTGCCCGACATGCCAGCTTCGTGTCCTGCTTGAGCCCGGGCCAGATGCTGCATGTCCATGTCTCCGTCGGCTGCCTCTTCCTTTTGGCATGCCCGAGCTCACCTCGAGTCTTCTTGCCGAGGCCTCCGCGGCGACCAGTGCCCCAGCGATCATCGCATCTGCAAGCCCCGCTGCCTTCGGATGCAGCCGGACCTTTTTGTCCCGTTAGACACTGACGCCAAGTTCCTCTCTGTCAAGTGTACCCCGAGTAAAACTACACAGTGATGCGCCAAGTACCCCCCTGGATCGTCAAGTTCGACTACAGACCGAAACGCCAAGTTCCTCTCCGAACGTGAACGACTACCGTCGCCGAGACCGCAAGTACCACGACAACCCCGAAGGGATTTGAATCCGTCAAGCTCCTCTTCGAACCATGAACGACTACTTCCTCTACTGTCGCCGTGTACCACTACACTGAAGTTCCACTACAAGATGTACCACTACCATCGCCGAAGACGGTCAAGTGTACAACTACCACCGCCGTTGATTCGACAAGATAACGTGTACCACTAACGTCGTCCCGAAGACGTTTGATTCATCAAGTACCTCTCCGAAATGAACGTGTACAACTACTTCCACGACGTCCCGTGAACGCCTACTTCCTCTACACCGCTCCGAACTCGAACTGCTCTGAAAACACACGCTTCAAAGGTATAATGACGAGACGACACCCGTGAACGAATGCATGAGATGCTCATTTTTGCACCGTGTCTGATTTGTCACTCGTTTCCATGCCACTAACCCGTGGGAACCCGATAGTCGGAGCACCTCCCCATCTCTTGCGTGTTCCACACATCCGCGCACTTCTCATTTGCATCGGTATCTCACTCGAGTTACCGGGACCGGAATGTTGCCGTGGCACCATTTTCGTTTCGCTGTCGTGGCACCCTTTTCGTTCCGCCATGGTGACCAAACGTTTCATATCTTGCTCATGTCAACATGTTCATAAAAATTACATAAACCTTGATTATGTCATCTGCATCATGATAACAACAATTAAAATGTTTAAAATTGTTGTTTGCTTTAAATACTAAATGTCATGTGGGGATTTACCGAAATTGTTGTTTGTTGTTTCCGGTCTCACTTAAACTTGCCTAGATAGGTAGTTTAATTATGTTTCACCTCTTGCGATGTTTATAACAACATGTAATATTGTTGTGTTCCTAGACGAGAGAGAACTAAATAATTGATGTGGTGTTTCGTTTGTGCATATTGAGCTCCACTTAACTTGTAGTGTTGTTTGTGCAAATTGCCATGCCATGCCTTTTTAAACCGGACATGCATCATACTTGATTGTGCATCATGCCATGTTTATGCTTGTGTGTTTACCATGTTGTTTGCTTCTTTCCGGTTTGCTTCTCTCGTTAGCTTCGGTTTTGTTCCGGAGTTGTGAGGATTCGTTCGACTATGGTCGTTTGTCTTCTTCATGGACTCGTTCTTCTTCCTATCGGGATCTTAGGCAAGATGACTATTACCCTCGATATCACTTCTATCTTTGCTTGCTAGTTGCTTCGTTCTATCTATATGATGTGCTACCTATCACTTGTTTACCATGCCTCCCAAACTGCCATGCCAACCTCTAACCTTTTCATCCTTCCTAGCCAACCATTGCTTGGCTATGTTACCACTTTTGCTCAGTCCCTCTTATAGCGTTGTTAGTTGCAGGTAAAGTTGAAGATTGCTCCATGATGGACAGGATTATGTTGGGATATCACAACATCTCTTATTTAATTAATGCATCTATATACTTGGTAAAGGGTGGAAGGCTCGGCCTTATGCCTAGTGTTTTGTTCCACTCTTGCCGCCCTAGTTTCCGTCATACCGGTATTATGTTCCTTGATTTTGCGTTCCTTACATGGTTGGGTGATTTATGGGACCCCCTTGATAGTTTGCTTTGAATAAAACTCCTCCAGCAAGGCCCAACATTGGTTTTAACATTTGCCACCTAAGCCTTTTTCCCTTGGGTTCTGCAAACTCAAGGGTCATCTTTATTTTAACCCCCCCGGGCCAATGCTCCTCTGAGTGTTGGTCCAAACTAGAGCCCTTTGCAGCGCCCCCTCAAGGAAACTTGAGGTCTGGTTCTAGTTGTACGGACTGCTCATCTGGTGTGCCCTGAGAACGAGATATGTGCAGCTCCTATCGGTATTTGTCGGCACAGTCGGGTGGTCTTGCTGGTCTTGTTTTACCATTGTCGAAATGTCTTGTAAACCGGGATTCTGAGTTTAATCGGGTCTTCCTGGGAGCAGGAATATCCTTCGTTGACCGTGAGAGCTTGTGGTGCGCTAAGTTGGGACACCCCTGCAGGGTTTAAACTTTCGAAAGTCGTGCCCGTGGTTATGAGGCAGATGGGAATTTGTTAATATCTGGTTGTAGAGAACTTGAAACTTGACTTAATTAAAATGCATCAACCGCGTGTGTAGCCATGATGGTCTCTTTTCGGCGGAGTCCAGGAAGTGAACATGGTCTTGGTGTTATCATTGTGCGTAAGCGGTTTCAGTATCACTTCTTGATCACTTCTAGCTTCTCGACCCTTCCGTTGCTTCTCTTCTCGCTCTTATTTGCGTATGTTAGCCACCATATTTGCTTAGTGCTTGCTGCAACTCCACCTCATTACCCTTTCCTACCCATAAGCTTAAATAGTCTTGATCTCGCGGGTTTTGAGATTGCTGAGTCCTCGTGACTCACCAGATACTATCACAACAGTTGCAGGTCCCGATGATACTAGTGCAGGTGATGCAACCGAGCTCAGATGGGAGCTCAATGAAGATCTTGGTCGTTGCTATGTTTCATTTCATGTTGATCAGTAGTGGAGCCCAGTTGGGACGATCGGGGATCTAGCAGATGGGTTATCTTCTTTTCTTTTGGCTTCGCCCGTAGTCGGACTATGTGTGTACTCTGAATGATGTATGATTTATTTAAGTACTTGTGTGAAGTGGCGATTGTAAGCCAACTCTTTATCCCAGTCTTGTTCATTACATGGGATTGTGTGAAGATGACCCTTCTTGCGACAAAACCAAAATGCGGTTATGCCTCTAAGTCGTGCTTCGACACATGGGAGATATAGCCGCATCGTGGGTGTTACAAGTTGGTAATCAGAGCCATCCCCGACATAGGAGCCCCCTGCTTGATCGAATCGCTGGCGTTGTTGAGTCTAGAACAAAAATGTTTTGAGTCTTAGGATTATATATATCGGAGAGTAGGATTCTTTTACTCCTCAGTCCCTTCGTCGCTCTGGTGAGGCCTCCTGACATAGATGTTTTGACTTTCCTCTCCTCAAATTTCACTAAAAAAATTTAGGATCACGCAGATATCTTGGGATCGTTCCGATATTCTTATGACGAGAACATTGTTCTTGGTGCCTCCTGACATTTAGGGGTTGTGGCAGTGTCCCGGGGAGTTGAGCTCCGAGGTGTTGTCGTCATAATTTTATCGTTGCAGTTCTGGAATACCTGAGTTTTGCCGACATCGAAAATCTCTTTTATGCAGTAGTTGGTGAGAGAACCTCGACGCCACCCAGTACTGGGGAGGGAGTTCGGGAGTATTGCCATAGCTCGTATAACGGTTGCTTTTCGAAGGTTGAGGTACATGATTTCCGGAGTTTTCTTGGTTATGTGTTGACGGATGGATATAGCTTCGATGTAGGGATTGTTAGTTTTGGGTGAGATATATATTGCTTCCCCTGTATCCCCAACATCAGATTACATAACCAGAAAGTTTCAGGAGTTTTATAGGTGGGAATTCAAGTAGCTCCTAGAATATCTTTTCGACAGATGCATGATATGAGATTGGGGTTCGACGTCTAGTGGTCCGCCTTTCCACGGTCGTTTTTACAGTGGTCTCATTGTGTCTTAAAGAATACTTGGCTATGCTGATTCGGGGACGCTTCGTATTTCATGTGCACTGCCTTGTACATGATGGTGATGTACTATCGATCCCGTGTGGGCCCCACCATGAAAACTTCGGACGAAATCTCTATCATATGTTTGTTCCGGCTTATTCTGCAAGCCAAATTCTTTGTTTTGTTTTATTTGTGGTATTCGAGTTGCTTCGAAGTCAAATGTTGAATCCATACCTTTCCTAAATGGTTTTCTCATATTGCTATGTGAATACTAATGCTTCTTGATCATCGAGGTCGTTATGTTAATTCTTTTCCAACCGGTGCGCTTCTCTTCGAGATGATCCCATCATTCTTCCCATCTGCAAGATCAATTCTAAGTTTTCTCAACGGTGTTTGTTTTGTTCATCCCAAGTTGTCTTTGTTTTCCCCACCCTCCCACCCTTTTCTTCAAGGACTCATATATTTTAATCATGTAACCATTTATTCATGTGAAGTCTCTTCACTCTTTCCAATCAATGTTCTTACCCAGTGATTATCATGAAGTTGGCCAGGAGTTTCAAGTTTATTATTCTTCATTCTCTTTTCTACTCTGGTGGATTAATTTCAAGCTTTGGTGTTGATTATATCTCTTCCTTTTGTTTCACATATCTTCCCATGTGAATTTCTTATCCAAGGCTCTCTTATTTATTCACCTTGCCTAGTTCATATCCAGAGTGCTCAAGATATCTCAGAAGATTCGTGTTTTCCATTCTTAATATGTTCAAGCTATTTGGAGATTATTATCTCATTCTAGTCATTTAATTCAACCAGTGCAATCTCTCTTCAAAATCGTTCAACGGTGTTTTCTTTTGGCTGGACCCTAACCCACAGGTCTTTTCTCAGGATCTTACCTAACTCTTCTAATTATCAGGAGTGATTATCAAATTCATTGCAAAGTTTGACGTAAGAATGAATTATCATCAGTCAAATGTCTTTCTCCAAGATCTTTCAAATTATTTTTCAGTGTTGGCTCAACCACTTTGTTTTTCATTCTTCCGGAGTGTCTCAACAATTCATGATGGTTCTCATCGTCATTCTCAACATTTGAAGACCGAAGAAGGGTTTCTCCTAAAATCTTGGTCTATTCTCTTCAAGATTCATGGTTCTAGCTTGATGCCATCCTCTCATAATTGCTTTCGATTGTGAGAATTCTTTTCACCTATCCGGAGCAATTCAGGAGTCTTTTCAGTTTCATTCTCCGGAGCCAATTGTCTTAGAATTATTCATTCTCAGCTTTTAGCTCTCGTTATCCAATTCTTGTGGTGCATCATTCAAATACCCTCTAATCAGTTCATGATCTCTTCGTTCTCATGTATCTAAATCCCTTCAAGTATCTTCATTCTTTCTGGTAAATTGTGCTTTTGCTATTTTCATTTTCAATTCCTTCGTTATCATATTAATTCATTCGTTGTTTCCAAATCCCACCGGTGGTTCCATCTATACCTTCTTAAGTTTATGCTATATCTCTCTTAACCATTTCTACGAGAATAAGTAGTATGCCAAATCCGTTGTTTGTCATCAATTTAAATTGGTGAAGGATACGCATAACGGAATTCTTATTATTGTTTCATCCAAGTGATTAATCCCTACCTTCGGAGTTTGTTCATGAGGAATAAATTCTCAGTTTCAAGTTATTCATCTTTCTTGTCCGGAGTTCAAAGTTTACTCATTTCGTAGCTCCATCTAAAATCATTGCAAGGCTTCACCTTGTATTTGCAACTTCTCTTTCTTTCTATCATCATTTTATTACTGGAGTTCTTCATGAAGGCTCTACATGATGGTTCATCAAGGATTCCTTTCATTCTCGTTTTGTTCTTCAAGATTTTTTCTTGAAGTTAAGATCCGCCAAGCTATACTCAAAATTAAACATGGTGCCCAACACATGTTTTGTTAGAGGAGTTCAAGCATTCTTTATCATGAATTCCAAAGTGCAATTCTCCTACCTTATATTTTGAGATGGTGTTATGTCACTCTTGACAATTTCCTTCATGTTTCATGATTCATATGTTGTCAAGAATGAGGTATTTTAAATCCATCAAACTCTTTGTTGTAGATATCTTGGGATATATTTCACCTAAAGCCTTCCATTGGGAATGTTGCTATTTGTGGTGCATATCTATGATCCAAGTTATCTCTCTATCATCTTGGTGGAAGAAATTTTTCATCTCGTCGGTGTTATCAATTATATTATTTGTTTTCGTAGTGGCAGAATTTCACCTCAATTTTGAGAAGTATTCCATAAGCCCACTACAAGATTATTCGTTTCGTTGTTGGTTTTTCTAACAACTCAGTTATAACCTTCTGAGAAGGGTGCTTTCCAAGCTCATTTGTGGCAGAAGTTGGCATTTTCTCCTCCATTTTGTTATTCCAATGATCTATCGTCCATTCTTTCTTCCAGAGGCATTGTGATGTTGCTCTCTTTACTCATCTTCTCGAATTAGGGATCATGTTCTTTTCATGCTTATCCATTTAACCAGAATGTTGTGTCATCTCTTCAAGTTCTTTTCATCTTATCAAGTCTTGCATCTCTTTTCAACCGGAGTGCTGTCCGAATTTGATCGTCCTTGTTCCTTGTTTATCTTGTTTCAACCAGAGTGGTTCCAATTCCTTCTTGTCCATTGTACTCGTCATTCATAGCTTTGCAACCTCCAAGGTTCAAATGGTGTTCCTTGTTTCTATTTTCTACCATAGTGCTCTCAATTGTGTTCAACTGCATTGTGTTCTTTCTTTCAACTTTTCAACCTATCAAGGTTCGTGGTTTCACTCGTTTGCCAAAGAAGCAACTTAGTTTTACCTCTTCTCTTCCTCTTCCATTTCTCTCCGGTGCCATCCTAGATCTCGGGACGAGATCCTCTTGTAGTGGTGGAGTGTTGTAACACCCCGAGACCGACGCTCCAGATGCCTTCCTTGTATTCTGAGATTCGTTGTGTGATTTGTTTTGTTTGTTGCATTCATCCTTGCATCATGTGCATGGCATCATGTCATTATGTCTTTAATCTTTCCAACTCAACTAAATAAACCGTATGGATCTTCGATCCATTTAAATTGAGGAAACTCACATGGTGGGTTCTCTTTAAAACATACCCTCCCGATATTTAGGGAGATATTATAAAATATTCCATTATTTTGGAATCACCCATGAACCCACTTGCATATTAAATCCCTTGGCCTTTTCTTCTTCAAGTTTTGACTCTCTAACCTTACCAATAATTCTTTTACCATTTTCCGGAGCTCTACCAAAATTCTTAACATTTTGGATACTCCTACTTGTCCTAGTTCAAACCCATTTGAATTAAATTCAAATGAGTTTGAATTCTTATCGTTCGATCTTGGCCATTTCTATTTCCTTGGAACCAGCGCATTTTTGCGAGTCCGGGCAAATTACCCCTGTGCGCAAATTCTTTCCTTAACCCTCTCTTTCTTTTTCTTCTCTCTAATTTGTTTTCTGCTAAAGGAAATAAGAATTAGAGGGAGAGAGAAGAGAGCCAGCCCAGCTAGCCTCTTAGGCCCGACCAACTAAGCCGGCCCAAGGCCCAGCCGCGCCCCGCTCCTAACCCTAGCCGCACCCAGCGCCCGATCCCCAACTCCCATCGATCCCCTCCATCCTCCTTCCGCCGCCACGCACACACACAGAGAGGAGCGAGAGCCCCGCTCGCTCGATCCCCATCTCTCTTCCTCCTCTCGATCCCGCGAGTCCCCTTCTTTCCTCGCTGCACCTCTCCACCTCCTCGCGCCGGCCGCTCGTCCCTTGCCTCTGCCGCCCGGCCCGGCCGCCGTCGTCGGGCTCCCGAGCTCCTCCTCCCGCTGTCGCCGACGAGCTCCACCAGGAGCCCGCGTTCCGCTGATCTCTTGTCCCGCCGGAGACCCTCCTGCCCATGCTCCGCCGCCCTCGTCCAGCGCGCCTTCTATTTCCCCCATCGTCGCGTGCTGCCAACCTCCTGCGCTCACGGTCGCTCCATGGCCGCCTCCCTCCGCTGCCAGTCCAACCCCATCTATGGCATGGGCCGCTCGGCCTGCTCGTTGCTGTTGCTCCACCACGACGTCCTCCCTCGACCCATCCTGACCTCCGCGTTCGACTCCTTGCTAGATTCCGCGGGTCCTCGTCTGCGCTACCCGGCCTGCCATCTTCCTATCGTGCTTGAGCCCGGGCCAGATGTTGCATGTCCATGTCTCCGTCGGCCGCCTCTTCCTTTTGGCATGCCCGAGCTCACCTCGAGTCTTCTTGCCGAGGCCTCCACGGCGACCAGTGCCCCTGCGATCATCGCATCTGCAAGCCCCGCTGCCTTCGGGTGCAGCCGGATCTTTTTGTCCAGTTAGACATCGACGCCAAGTTCCTCTCTGTCAAGTGTACCCCGAGTACAACTACACAGTGATGCGCCAAGTACCCCCCCTGGATCGTTAAGTTCGACTACAGACCAAAACGCGAAGTTCCTCTCCGAACGTGAACGACTACCATCGCCGAGACCGCAAGTACCATGACAACCCCGAAGGGATTCGAATCCGTTAAGCTCCTCTTCGAACCGTGAACGACTACTTCCACTATCGTCGCCATGTACCACTACACCCAAGTTCCACTACAAGATGTACCACTACCGTCGGCGAAGACCGTCAAATGTACAACTACCACCGTTGTTGATTCGATAAGATAACGTGTACCACTACCGCCGCCCCGAAGACGTTGGATTCGTCAAGTACCTCTCCGAAACAAATGTGTAAAACTACTTCCACGACATCCCGTGAACGCCTACTTCCTCTACACCGCTCCGAAAACGCACGCTTCAAAGGTATAATGATGAGACGACGCCCGTGAACGAATGCATGAGATGCTCATTTTTGCACCGTGTCCGATTTGTCACTCGTTTCCATGCCACTAACCCGTGGGAACCCGATAGTCGGGAGCACCTCCCCATCTCTTGCGTGTTCCACACATCCGCGCACTTCTCGTTTGCATCGGTATCTCGGTCGAGTTACCGGGACCGGAATGTTGCCGTGGCACCATTTTCGTTTCGCTGCCGTGGCACCCTTTTCGTTCCGCCTTGGTGACCAAATGTTTCATATCTTGCTCATGTCAACATCTTCATAAAAATTACATAAACCTTGATTATGTCATCCGCATCATGATAACAACAATTAACATGTTTAAAATTATTGTTTGCTTTAAATACTAAATGTCATGTGGGGATTTACCGGAATTGTTGTTTGTTGTTTTCGGTCTCACTTAAACTTGCCTAGATAGGTAGTTTAATTATGTTTCACCTCTTGCCATGTTTATAACAACATGTAATATTGTTGTGTTCCTAGACGAGAGAGAACTAAGTAATTGATGTGGTGTTTCGTTTGTGCATATTGAGCTCCACTTAACTTGTAGTGTTGTTTGTGCAAATTGCAATGCCATGCCTTTTTAAACCGAACATGCATCATACTTGATTGTGCATCATGCCATGTTTATGCTTGTGTGTTTACCATGTTGTTTTCTTCTTTCCGGTTTGCTTCTCTCGTTAGCTTCAGTTTCGTTCCGGAGTTGTGAGGATTCGTTTGACTACGTTCGTTTGTCTTCTTCATGGACTCGTTCTTCTTCCTATCAGGATCTCAGGCAAGATGACTATTACCCTTGATATCACTTCTATCTTTGCTTGCTAGTTGCTTCGTTCTATCGCTATGCTGCACTACCTATCACTTGTTTACCATGACTCCCAAATTGCCATGCCAACCTCTAACCTTTCCATCCTTCCTAGCAAACCATTGCTTGGCTATGTTACCGCTTTTGCTCAGTCCCCATTATAGCGTTGTTAGTTGAAGCTAAAGTTGAAGATTGCTCCATGATGGATAGGATTATGTTGGGATATCACAATATCTCTTATTTAATTAATGCATCTATAAACTTGGTATAGGATGGAAGGCTCGGCCTTATGCCTGGTGTTTTGTTCCACTCTTGCCGCCCTAGTTTCCGTCATACTGGTGTTATGTTCCTTGATTTTGCGTTCCTTACATGGTTGGGTGATTTATGGGACCCCCTTGACAGTTCGTTTTGAATAAAACTCCTCCAGCAAGGCCCAACATTGGTTTTAACATTTGCCACCTAAGCCTTTTTCCCTTGGGTTCTGCAGACTCAAGGGTCATCTTTATTTTAACCCCCCCCCCTGGGCCAGTGCTCCTCTGAGTGTTGGTCCAAACTAGAGCCCTTTGAAGCGCCCCCTCAAGGAAACTTGAGGTCTGGTTTTAGTTGTACGGACTGCTCATTCGGTGTGCCCTGAGAATGAGATATGTGCAGCTCCTATCGGGATTTGTCGGCACAGTCGGGTGGTCTTGCTGGTCTTGTTTTACCATTGTCGAAATGTCTTGTAAACCGGGATTCCGAGTTTGATCGGGTCTTCCTGGGAGAAGGAATATCCTTCGTTGACCATGAGAGCTTGTGATGCTCTTAGTTGGGACACCCCTGTAGGGTTTAAACTTTCGAAAGCCATGCCCGCGGTTATGCGGCAGATGGGAATTTGTTAATATCCGGTTGTAGAGAACTTGACACTTGACTTAATTAAAACGCATCAATCGCGTGTGTAGCCGTGATGGTCTCTTTTTGGCGGAGTCCGGGAAGTGAACACGGTCTTGGTGTTATGGTTGTGCGTAAGCAGTTTCAGTATCACTTCTTGATCACTTCTAGCTTCTTGACCCTTCCGTTGCTTCTCTTCTCGCTCTTATTTGTGTATGTTAGCCACCATATTTGCTTAGTGCTTGCTGCAACTCCACCTCATTACCCTTTCCTACCCATAAGCTTAAATAGTCTTGATCTCGCGGGTTTTGAGATTGCTGAGTCCTCGTGACTCACCAGATACTATCACAACAGTTGCAGGTCCTGATGATACCAGTGGAGGTGATGCAACCGGGCTCAGATGGGAGCTCAATGAAGATTTTGGTTGTTCCTATGTTTCGTTTCATGTTGATCAGTAGTGGAGCCCAGTTGGGACAATCGGGGATCTAGCAGATGGGTTATCTTCTTTTCTTTTGGCTTCGTCCGTAGTCGGACTATGTGTGTACTCTGAATGATGTATGATTTATTTAAGTACTTGTGTGAAGTGGCGATTGTAAGCCAACTCTTTATCCCAGTCTTGTTCATTACATGGGATTGTGTGAAGATGACCCTTCTTGCGACAAAACCACAATTTGGTTATGCCTCTAAGTCGTGCTTCGACACATGGGAGATATAGCCGCATCGTGGGTGTTACAGATGTGTGGAGTAATAGTAGTAGATGCAGGCAGGAGTCGGTCTACTTGTCACGGACGTGATGCCTATATACATGATCATACCTAGATAATCTAAAAATTATTCTCTTTTCTATCAATTGCTCGACAGTAATTTGTTCACCCACCGTAATACTTATGCTATCTTAAGAGAGGCAAGTAGTGAAACCTATGGCCCCCGGGTCTATCTTTTATCATATAAGCTTTCAATATACATTTATTTGCATCTTTACTTTTCCAATCTATAACACAAAATACCAAAAATATATTTATCTTATCATATTATCTCTATCAGATCTCACTTTTGCAAGTGGCCGTGAAAGGATTGACAACCCCTTTATCGCATTGGTTGCGAGTTCTTTATTTGTTTGTGTATGTGCATGGGACTTGTGAGGAGCCTCCTACTGGATTGATAACTTGGTTCTCAAAAACTGAGGGAAATACTTATGCTACTGTGCTGCATCACCCTTTCCTCTTCAAGGAAAACCAACGCAAGCTCAAGACGTAGCAAGAAGGATTTCTGACGCCGTTGCCGGGGAGGTCTTCTCTCAAGTCAAGACATACCAAGTACCCATCACAAACTCATCTCCCTCGTATTTACATTATTTGCCACTTGCCTCTCGTTTTCCTCTCCCCCACTTCACCCTTGTCGTTTTATTCGCCCTCTCTTTCCCAATCTCCTCTCTTTTCCGCTTGCCATCTTCTTCCGCTCTCTTTTGTTTGCCTTTCTATGTGCCTGCTTGCCCTCATGGTTTGCCTAAGAACACTGACCTTCCTCTTAGAAGGTTGGAAGAGATTGAATCAAACATTAGAAGTTTTATGACTTTACAATTTGAGCATAATAATTTTTACAGAAAAGAGCTTAAAGAACAAAAAAGTTTTATGGAGTTTATGAACAAAGAGCTTGATGATATGTATAAAGAATTTTATGATTTTAACTCCCAAATTACTCGGCTTGAAAATTCTATAGCTCAAATTTCTCATAAGCAAGCTACCTTAGTCAATAAGATGGCTGCGAGACCAGAAAAATTAGGTGAAAATAATGATGAAGATCTTAAAGTTATTGATGTATCCCCTATTAGATCTTTGTTTTGCAATATGAATCTTGATAATGATGGGACTAGAGATGAGTCTACTTTATTTAAAAGGCGTCCCAATAATTCGGATTTTTTAGATCTTGATGCTAAATTTGGTAAAAGTGGGATTGGAGAGGTCAAGACTTTATATAGCATTGAACCCACTATCTTGGATTTCAAGGAATTTAATTATGATAATTGTTCTTTAGTTGATTGTATTTCCTTGTTGCAATCCGTGTTGAATTCTCCTCATGTTTATAGTCAAAATAAAGCCTTTACCAAACATATTGTTGATGCCTTGATGCAATCTTTTGATGAAAAACTTAATTTGGAAGTTTATATACCTAGAAAACTTAATGATGAGTGGGAACCTACTATAAAGATTAAAATTAAAGATTATGAGTGTTTTCCTTTATGTGATTTGGGTGCTAGTGTTTCCACAATTCCGAAAACTTTATGTGATATTCTAGGTTTCCATGATCTTGATGATTGCTCTTTAAATTTGCACCTTGCGGATTCCACCATTAAAAATACAATGGGAAGAATCAATGATTTCCTCATTGTTGCAAATAGAAATTTGGTTCCCTTGGATTTTATCGTTCTTGATATAGATTGCAATCGTTCTTGTCCTATTATTCTTGGTAGACCTTTCCTTAGAACTATTGGCGCGATTATTGATATGAAGGAAGCGAATATTAGATTCCAGTTTCCATTAAGGAAAGGCATGGAGCACTTTCCAAGAAAGAAAATTAAATTACCTTATAAATCTATCATGCGAGCTACTTATGAATCAAGTGTCAAAGATGGCACTACTTAGATCTATCTTCGCTTTTATGCCTAGCTAGGGGCGTTAAACGATAGCGCTAGTTGGGAGGCAACCCAATTTTCTTTGTGTTTTATTTTTATTCCTGTATAGTAATAAGTTTTGCATCTACTTTCTGTTTAGATGTGTTTTCATGTTTTATTTAGCGTTTGTGCCAGGTAGAATCTATAGGATAACCTATGGTATGAGTTAATTTGATTCTGCTGAAAAACAGAAACTCTGCGCTCACCAGAAAAAATTCAATAAATCACAGAAATGTGCTTTTGCATTTATTCTTTCTGTTGTAGATCAATAGACAAATTTCCTAGGACATCCTATTTTGGTAGGATTTTTGGAGTTCCAGAAGTATTCGAAAGTTACAGATTGCTACAGACTGTTCTGTTTTTGACAAATTCTGCCTTTCGTGTGTTGTTTGCTTATTTTGATGCATCTATGGCTAGCATGTAAGGGTATGAACCATAGAGAACTTGGAATACAGTAGGCTTAACACCAATATAAATAAATAATGATTTCATTACAGTACCTTATGTGGTGGTTTTTCTTTCTTGCACTACCGGAGCTTATGAGATTTCCTGTTGAGTTTTGTGTTGTGAAGTTTTCAAGTTTTGGGTAAAGATTTGATGGACTATGGAATAAGGAGTGGCAAGAGCCTAAGCTTGGGGATGCCCATGTCACCCCAAGATATTCAAAAATAGCCAAAAGCCTAAGCTTGGGGATACCCCGGGAAGGCATCCCCTCTTTCGTCTTCGTTCATTGGCAACTTTACTTGGAGCTATATTTTTATTCTCCACATGATATGTGTTTTGCTTGGAGCGTCGTGTATGATATCAGTCGTTTCTTTTTAGGTTACCACAATCATACTTTCTGTACACACCTTTTGGGAGAAGCTCACTTGATTGGAATTTATTAGAATACTCTATGTGCTTCACTTATATCTTTTGAGCTAGATAATTTTTGCTCTAGTGCTTAACTTATATCTTTTAGAGCCCGACAGTGGCTTAATTTTGAAGAAATTGTTGATCTCTCATGCTTCACTTATATTATTTTGAGAGTCTCTTCGGACAGAATGGTATTTGCTATGGTTATAAAATTGGTCCTAGAATGGTAGGCATCCAAGTTGGGTATAATAAAAACTATCATAGGAAGTGAACTGGATGCTATGATCAATTTGATACTTGATAATTGTTTTGAGATATGGAGGTAGTGATATTAGAGTCATGCTAGTTGGGTGATTATGAATTTAAATAATGCTTGTGTTGAAGTTAGCAAGTCCCGTAACATGCATGTATGGTTAAAGTTTTGTAACAAATTTGAAACATGAGGTGTTCTTAGATTGTGCATCCTTATGAGTGGCGGTCGGGGACGAGCGACGGTCTTTTCCTACCAATCTATCCCTCTAGGAGCATGCGCGTGGTGCTTGGTTTTTGATGACTTATAGATTTTTGCAATAAGTATATGAGTTCTTTTGACTAATGTTGAGTCCATGGATTATACCCACTTTTATCTTTCCATCATTGCTAGCCTCTTTGGTACAGTGCATTGCCCTTTCTCACCTTGAGAGTTGGTGCAAACTTCTCCGGTGTATCCAAACCCCGTGATACGATACGCTCTATCACACATAAACCTCCTTATATCTTCGTCAAAACAGCCACCATAACTACCTATTTATGGCATTTACATAGTCATTCCGAGATATATTGCCATGCAACTTTCCACCGTTCCGTTTATCATCATGACATACATTACTATTGTCATATTACCTTGCATGATCATGTAGTTGACATCATATTTGTGACAAAGCCACCATCCATAAATTTTCATACATGTCACTCTTCATTCATTGCCCATCCCGGTACACCGTCGGAGGCATTCATATAGAGTCATATCTTATTCTAGTTTAGAGTTGTATTTCATGAGTTGTAAATATATAGAAGTGTGATGATCATCATTATTAAAGCATTATCCCTAAAGAAAAAAAAAGGAAAGGCCAAAGAAAAAAAGAAAGGCCAAAAAAAGGCCAAAAAGAAAAAAAAGAAAGGCCAAAATGAAAAAAGAAAAAAAGAAAAAAAAAAGAAAAAAGAAAAAAGAAAAAAAAGGGGGGAAATGTTACTGTCTCTTTTCCACACTTGTGCTTCAAAGTAGCACCATGTTCTTCATATAGCGAGTCTCATATGTTGTCAGTTTCATATACTAGTGGGAATTTTTTATTATAGAACTTGGCTTGTATATTCCTACGATGGGCTTCTCAAATGCCCTAGGTCTTCATGAGCAAGCAAGTTGGATGCACACCCACTAGTTTTTTTTGTTGAGCTTTCATACATTTACTAGTAAGATGCCCGTGCTACGCTACGGAATCACAAATGATCAGGTGGACATTGTGCACTTAAGTGTCAGGGGCCTATTGGAAAATAAAGGATGCATGAAGACATTGATCACGGCGATACTCTATTGATGATAATTACACACTGAGAAAAATCAGACATATGGTTTCCAATCGATGAACCTCCTTGTCCAAGCCAAATATTTTCTTCTCCATTTTCACCTTGCCAAAGAACAACAATAAGCACCCCACATTAACCTTACCTCAATATCAACGGTGGAAGAACAACAATACCAATATTTGTCCCCAAGATTTGTGCAATGGAAGTGTCATGACTACAGATTTACCCCTTCGGTTATGGGCTCAACCTTGTAGCACATATCATGTTCCTTCACCCGCCCATGACACGCTTCATCGTCCCTACAAGAACAATGCAACATGCCGTCCAAGCATAAAAGATAATGGTAAATGATGTCTCAAATGAATTGATTTGTAACATTCCAAACCACCTTGCATGATTTGAAGAAAATTAATATAATACAACATAATGGTATATGAAGCATAGTGCTAAGCGTGTTGTAGTCCCACAAACATATCGCAATTAGCAGCTAGCCAGGAGAACTCGCATGAAAACACAAAATATGGATAAACACACTTGGTACATAAGAGAGTATATACAAGTTCGAAAGTGTTGCATGTGCATGAATAATTGGCGGTGTTTATTCATATAATGCAAATTTCTGACAGGAGCACAAGAAAAGCAAAAGATAAAACACAGAATGGTCAGGGGACACTAAGATAGACTACTATTGCAAAATGATGTGTCGTGCGTTGGCCTCCTTGCAGCATTGGCTTTGTTAATGGCAAGGCATGCGAGCATCAGGGCTGACAACTCTGAACTGTGACAAATGCACAATTGCACTGTCACCAGATCTCTCAAATCATCAGCATGACCAGCGATCTCTGGTAGATATAATCATGTACAACCTTAGGACAACTACTGCAACAGAATTGCGGCTATCCTTGGAACAACTGTAGAAAATAAAACAAGTTATTATGTTACCTTTCATACAATATTGAACATTGCTCATTTCATGGCAAACCAAGAGTTAAATGTAAAGATAATGGGCAAAAATTAATATATCCGAATAACACACACTGTTGCTTGAGCATACACTTTCAAGAACAAACAAGAATGAAGTAGAAGCGTTCGACTGAATACTTTCATAAATACGCACAAGCATGTATCTACATACAGCTCCACCATGAAGAGAACAAAATATATCAGGCTGGTTCGTGCTTAGTTACATACCATAGATATCTATGTGACATTGAATCATTTTCCATTTGCAAAGCATGGTATACCCTCTTTTAGTTGTTTTCTCAAAACATTTGTGCCCACAATATTAGCTCTTGAGCTCCAGCTTCATCTATCTTCTCACCTAAAATAACATCAGGCAATCAGTATTGCTTATATATAAACGGTCTCTAGTGTATTTAGATAAAGGAAAAAACAAGGAGCCTGTAGAGGGTTTGTAGTATATTTAGGCCAAGGAAAAAACTATGAAATACACTTGCAGTACATTTTGTGCGGAGCAAATAAACAAAATGTAAAGCAAAAGATGCTTTTGAATCGTATGAAGGGGTTAGTGCACAAGTACATACATATGAAAATATTAGTACTGGACTACTTGTAAGTTCCTTAACCAGGTTTCTGCATAGAAAAATACTGATAACAGACAGCAAAGAAGCAAATATTCAGGTTGTGGCCAGGAAAATTGGACTGAAGAAGTGAAAATATTGGAGAGTTGCATCTCATATTCTCTATCCCATGAACACACCACGCCACAAGCTGATCAGATTGCAGACATAATTTTGTGGCACAGAGAGTTCAAGTATCAGCTGCTGGACGACAATAGGTGTCAACTGTGACTTCACTTCCAGGTCGGTTGCCAAGGAGAATAGCTTGTTGTGGAATATGGTTCTGAAACTGAGGGCAATCAGACATGCTTCTCCACATACGCACAATCTGAAGTCAAAAAAAGTTATGAACATAAAGAGACATAAGATATAACTAACACAGAATTAACACTTTATTAGAAACGAAGGAATTCATAATTAACAAGACAAACACTGCAGACACAACATTTTGCAATGATAATTTGGTAATGCATCTGTCAACAATGAAAGTGATACAAGAGGCATACGTCACAACTACAGTCTCACACAAAGAGGCAAGTACTAATTTTTCTCTCTCTAGGGCATAGGCCAACCATGAACGGCAATAGAGCCGCAGTACTTAGGTGCTTGTGATGAAATTATATCAGCTATTGTCAGCAAGGGCACGGATAAATGTTACTTGCCGAAGTGCGTTACTTGTATCAGAAATTTAAAATAGAGATCATCGCAGCTCCGTACTGCTCAAAATGCTAGTTAACAAAATTTTGAAGCTCACCTTGCAGAAATACGAATAAGCTGAGGATATAATTACTCATGCATGAGCTTTGAAATGGTCAAGCATGTCCAGCATATAAACTTCCACTAAATATATTGTCCAAATTTGTAGTTCTATTATCCAGAACTTTATATACATTCTACCTGATTCTAGCCCATGCAGCTATGAACTGCCCTTATGTATTCGACCATAGAAATACAATAACCAAAACCTGATTGTCTATTGTGATCCAAATTCTAATCATAGGCGAGAAAAGATATACAGGTATATGTACCAAATATGTAGAGATCCATGCTGTTGTTCAACATGTAGCAATGGATGAGTACCACTTGTCGCCTTCATTACAGTACGCAAGGAGGCGAAGATGGTTGCCGTGGCAGAGCCTCGCCATCACCACTTCTTTTGCTAAATTACTTTTGCATTTTCTTGTGAGAGCACACTTGAAGCAATCGTTCTCCCTATCTACTTGTCTCCCATCAAGTAATTGGCCAGATTAATTATAAATTATTAAGCTATTGATTAGTCTATATCTCTAAGAAAGAGCTGATTAAAGTATTAAAGTATTGCAGGCCCTAAGTTCATCAAATAAGAAAATCATACGCGCTTGCAAAATTGGGGATAAAATAAATGTGTGTGTACCTGATGGAATCACAGCGGGGAAGTGTGGAGGTAGAACATGACAGCAGCGCCGTGGCAATCGTCGTCGGGGAAGACAACGCGAATAAACACCGGAGTACTCCTCTTCTGCCGTGGACGCTGCTGCTGTCCGTCAGCGCGCGAGGGACACGGCCAGTGGAGCGGATGCGGGCTCACACACTGGCATCGGCATTGGGCACGCCACGCCAGCAGCTCAACGCCTTGGCAAAGGCAGCCCGGACCTCCTGCTGGGTGGCCGTGGGCGCCGGCCTGGACGGCGCGGCCATCTTTCCCGGTGGGATGGTGCGGGATAGAGAAGAAGAAAAGATCGCGCTCGATTGTGCGGGAGATGGGCTCATCGGGTAATACTTTTCATGGGGACTGGCAAGACGAGAGAGTGAGAAACTTGGACAAGGCAGCAACCGCCGCCATGTCTCCCTCTCCGACGGCCTGCACGGCCAGATCTGGAAGGATAGACGCCAGGGCAAGCTCAATCCAAATCCGATCTTTACAACCTTAATTATCTACAACTACAGCAGCTATGCAGGAGACGTGACCCTCGCCCAACCCAACTCCGGCTTGGTCGCCGGGAAAGAGGAGGTAGGGGCCGACAGGGAGGAAATTTGGACCGGTTCTCGAAGAATCTATTTAGCGAGAGAAACCTCCAGAATATCGATGTCCTGTTTTGGATGTCAGTTCGGCACAATCCCAACATTAGATTCCAGATCGAACGGTATAGATGGTAGGACGGCAGGCACACCATCACCACCAACTCACATTTTTATAGGAGTAGAGATAGCTCTAGTGCATCCGTTATATGGCAATCCCTACTCCTCGTGTTGACATCAATTGATGGGCATCTCCACAGCCCATTGATTATCCTCGTCAATATGAGACTTTCTCCTTTTTGTCTTCTCCACACAATCCCCATCATTATTCTATTCCACCCATAGTGCTATATCCATGGCTCGCGCTCATATATTGCATGAAAGTTGAAAAAGTTTGAGATTATTTAAATACAAAACAATTGCTTGTCTTGTCATCGGGGGTGTATAAGATGGGAGCATTTTTGTGTGACGAAAATGAAGCATAGCCTTACTATATGATTTTGTATGGATGAACTTTCTTTACCCATGTTATTTTGAGAAGACATGATTGCTTTGATTAGTATGCTTGAAGTATTACTATTTCTTATGTCAATATGAACTTTTATTTTGAATCATTTGGATCTAAACATTCATGCCACAATAAAGAAAAACACATTGAGAATTATGCTAGGTAGCATTCGACATCAAAAATTCTGGTTTTATCATTCACCTACTCGAGGACGAGCAGGAATTAAACTTGGGGATGCTTGATACGACTCCACCGTATCTATAATTTTTGATTGTTCCATGCTATTATATTGCCTGTTTTGGATGTTTGTGGGTTTTATTTTACACTTCTATATCATTTTTGGGACTAACCTACTAACCGGAGGCCCAGCCCGTATTGCTGTTTTTTTGCCTATTTCAATGTTTCGAAGAAAAGGAATATCAAACGGAGTCCAAACGGAATGAAACCTTCGGGAGCATGATTTTTGGAACAAACATGATCCAAAGGACTCGGAGTGCAAGTCAAGAAGCAATCGAGGAAGCCACGAGGGTGGAGGGTGCGCCCCCCCTATCTCGTGGGCCCCTCGGGCGTCCACCGACGTACTTCTTCCTCCTATATATACCCATGTACCGCGAAACCATCAGGGGATCCACCGAAAACTATTTCCACCAACGTAACCTTCTGTATCCGCGAGATCCCATCTTGGAGCCGTCAACGGCACTCTACCGAAGGGGGAATCCACCATGGAGGGCCTCTACATCAACTCCAAGGCCTCTCCGATGAGTTGTGCGTAGTTTACCATAGACCTTCGGGTCCATAGTTATTAGCTAGATGGCTTCTTCTCTTTCTTTGAATCTCAATACCATGTTCTCCTTCCTCTTCTTGGAGATCTAATCGCTGTAACTCTTTTTGCGGTGCGTTTGTCGAGATCCAATGAATTGTGGGATTAAGATCAAGTTTATCTATGAGAAATATTTGAATCTCCTCTGAATTCTTTTATGTATGATTGAGTTGTCTTTGCAAGTCTCTTCGAATTATCGGTTTGGTTTGGCCGACTAGATTGATCTTTCTTGCCATGGGAGAAGTGCTTAGCTTTGGGTTCAATCTTGTGGTGTCCTTTCCCAGTGATAGCAAGGGTAGCAAGGCACGTATTGTATTGTTGCCATCGAGGATAACAAGATGGGGTTTAAATCATATTGCATGAGTTTATCCCTCTACATCATGTCATCTTTCTTAAAGCGTTACTTTGTTCTTATGAACTTAATACTCTAGATGCATGCTGGATAGCGGTTGATTTGTGGAGTAATAGTAGTAGATGCAGGCAGGAGTTGGTCTACTTGTCACGTACGTGATACCTATATACATGATCATACCTAGATAATCTCATAATTATTCACTTTTTTATCAATTGCTCGACAGTAATTTGTTCACCCACCGTAATACTTATGCTATCTTGAGAGAAGCCACTAGTGAAACCTACAGTCCCCGGGTCTATCTTTTATCATGTAAGCTTTCAATCTACTTTTAGTTGCATCTTTACTTTTCCAATCTATATCACAAAATACCAAAAAAATATTTATCTTATCATATTATCTCTATCCGATCTCACTTTCGCAAGTGGTCGTGAAGGGATTGAAAACCCCTTTATCGCGTTGGTTGCGAGTTCTTTGTTTGTTTGTGTAGGTGCGTGCGACTTGTGAGGAGCCTCCTACTGGATTGATACCTTGGTGCACAAAAACTGAGGGAAATACTTACTCTACTGTGCTGCATCACCCTTTCCTCTTCAATAAAAACCAATGCAAGCTCAAGACGTAGCAGTATACAATGTGTAGAAAATACCTGAGGAATTTTGACCAAGCATAGAAAAAAATTGCATAGAAAAAAGTTGCATATTTTAATGTTGTATTTCCAAAAATTTGTTATGTATTTGCAAAATCAAGTGAAAAAGAATTAGAAAAATCACAATCAAGCATTTAGTTTTTTAAATTTGTATAGAATTTCTTCTCGACGTCAATGATCCCCGCCCCGCATCCTCGTCGTCGACTCGTTCGCGACGATGTCTTGCTTCAGAGGCACCATGTCCGGGGGCCGTGCCGGGCAGGCACTGAGAGGTGCTACCTTTAGGGGCATGCATCTTCGTGAGGAACCCGGGTCCCGTCGTCATCCTGGAGATTCTTTGGTGGTGGGCGCATGGGCCACATTCGGTGCAGAGGCTGGCGTCCCCCGCGGAGGTGGTACATAACCGTGTCAAGGAGGAGGACGAGCATGTCCGTTGCTACATTGTTGTGTTGGACGTCAGGTTCTCCAATACATGGCAGGTTTTCCAGGGATCTCACCCGAGCTATGATCCCGTGATCGTTCCTTCTCTTCGGGTGTCCACCACGAGTGATGTTAGCTAGTGATGTTATATATATGATCATATTCGAGATGTATTAGTGATAATACTCAAGATGTATTCGAGATTATATTAGATAATATTCGAGACGATGTATTCGATATTATATTATTCAATAATATTCGAGATGATGTATTCGAGATTATATTCGATGATGCATATTATCTGGATTATTCGATATGTATATATATTATCTATTGTGATTCAGTTTTTCCTTATTGATTGCATGCATGCATTTTAATTTGAATACTAAATTGTATTATCTTTCTTATGGATTAGTTAAATAAAAGCTATGGACAATACCGGCAGAGAAGGAGAAGAGACCATGTTTCAAATCATATGCTCCCCGAGCCTAGATGAGAACGAAGAAGATGATGGCTAGCAATATCTGAACAATACCGGTGAGGGTATGATATTTGGTGAAGACGAACAAATAGATGAAGTCCAGTACAATGATGACGAAGGAAATGTTCTTCAAATAACAAAGACCGGTGAGGTATATTCATACAAGGCATGTGGTGATCATCACATGTTTTAATTGATTTGTATATATATTAACGAATCGATCTTTGTTCTTTTAGCCCTCTAGATCGAGTAAATCTTCTAGAAGCAGCAGAGCAGTTCGAGCCCAGCCAAAAAGTTGAAGGCTGGCGTCAAGTACAACATCGATGTCATCAAACCTAATGGCGAACCGCTTAAACCTAAGAAGAATGCGAACAAGTTCATTCATCAATGCGGAGTTATTGTCAGGGACCAAATCCTGATCTTCGTTCAAGAATGGAAAAAGCCAGCAAAGGGAGATCTAGATGTTACTTTTGTTGACCAAAGAGCAAAAGATCTGATTTGGGAATCGCTCATGTCACATTTCACCCTAGCAGATCATTTGTCATATGCAGATCTGAAGAAAGTCAAGAACAGTTCTCTTAAGAAGATGCCGATTGCATTCAACAACCACAAGAAAAATATATGGGCCGCGTACGTCAAAGCAGGAAAGCATACTCCAGAATTCAAGGGAACACTAGAGAAGGCAAGAGATCACTGGGATGCTTTCGTGAACTTCAAGGAATCCGAAGTAGCTTAGGTACGGTCACTAGTGCAGAACCGGGCTATATCCCTGGTTCGTAAGGGACTTTAGTGCCGGTTCTGTAACCGGCACTAAAGGGTGGGGACTAAAGGTCCCCCCCTTTAGTACTGGTTTGACATGAACTGCCGCTAAAGGCCCACCACGTGGCACGAGCCAGGGCCGGGTGTGGGGAGAGGTTTAGTACCGGTTGGTGTTACCAACCGGTACTAAAATTTTTGGGGGGTTTTGGTTTTATTACTTATTTTTCCTTTAATTTTGTGTTTTCCATTTAATTCTTTTTCGTTTGCTGGTATTTTACTATACTACATATTGTACACATTATGCATTAATAT
This sequence comes from Triticum aestivum, assembly GCF_018294505.1. NCBI lineage: Eukaryota > Viridiplantae > Streptophyta > Magnoliopsida > Poales > Poaceae > Triticum > Triticum aestivum. The sequence continues at coordinate 597,688,169 of NC_057804.1, read as the reverse complement.
ATAGTTTTTCCTACATGTAGCCTTCAGAGCCAATGGCATTTGCCTTGGTGCCTTCGGAGCACGTTGACAATTGGGAGTAGTTCATTGGGGCGGTAGCTCGTAGTAGAATTCCCCTTTGGGATCTATGACCTCGTCGAGCAAAGATCCTGCTATTTCCTCTTGTAGTGCTCGTATGTGCTCCACTGGTAGGAGCGTCTCCTGTATCGATTCAAACTATTAAGAAGGAGATCAATGTGCATGTGTATTAGTTATGTGACTAGATATCAATAATGACGTAAAAATTGTGAATAGTGTTCTGTGAAACACGTGTACCCATAGCTGTCTATCAGTTTTGGTCCTTTCGGACGTCATCATGCGAATGTTCTCGAAAACGCAGTATGCACACGTATCTCTCCCCTGCGCCTGCTTTAGGGCCTTTACGAGAATAGAATTTAATCAGATAATAATTAATCAAGCATGATAATTAATGGTATTGAAACTAGATCTAAAGAGATGCATGGTAGGTAGCTAGATAGTACTACCTAATTAATTATACCTTGGGTCGAAACCAATGCATCCTTTCTCTCCATTCGCGTGAAGCCTCTTTCGAATTCCTGAACTTTGCCCGAGCCCTGCCTGCCGGCAAAGAAAATGAATAAACAAGTTATTAAATAGTTGATATCTGGAAATGACGAACTAAAGAGGCCAACATATAGTTAATAATGATTGAATTACCTGTCGACTATCCCCTTCACGATTGTGTAGTCTGTCTTACCTTTAAGTAGTGAGTCCAGTATTTCAACTATTCCTTCGTCAACTTTAATTATTAACAAGATCCAATGGTAATTGCATGCACACACGTTTGCATGTCTTAATTAAGCGGGCATGTGCATAACACTCAAGAACTACCCTAAACCCTATACACTTAATTATTAACATCTAGCTAGCTAGTAAGTAAAAACAAAATTTGTAGTACAAGACAGTGTGACCCACGTGTAGTTGTAAGGAAGTAGTATATGTTCATTGGTATTGAGGCGCTTCAAGAACTCTAGCATGTTTTTCTCTACATCTGCTTTATACCATTCATATGTCCATGTTTCTTCATTAACGGTATTTGGGTCAATGAACCCAATGCCATAGCGTCCAACTTTTTTCATTTCATACATCTTCATCCTGCATAATACCACAGAAAATAATATAGTGAGGATAATTATAGGTAATGATCGATCAATGAGCACTACAGCTAGCTTGGGACTTGAATTGCAGAAAGAAATCACTTACAGAAAATAGCAACTGACGATGGATTTGTTGAGTGCGTCTTGATTGAATAACTGAAATAGTTCTGAATACTCAATGGACAGATCTAGCTTATGGAAGTAATACTCTTCCTTGACTTTCACCATGAGGCCCTCTCGATTATTACTCTTGCTAATTTTCATGCACCAATCATGCAATTGATACATTCTCGTTGACAGGTTCTTGACCTCCTCAGGCCTGACCAAAGGTTGGCCGCAGACATATTTCCATTTTATGTCCTGCTCTTTAAGCTTAGGCATGGGCTCAAACTCGAGGAGTTGTCCAACAGTGATAGCAAGGATTTCAACGTTCCGTCTATGTTCGTCGGTTCTTACCAGCTGACCGGCGCCGGCGTTGGTACAACAAGCGGGGGGATTGATTGCGCCACCTGTTCTCCTAGCTAGGGAACGGTTTTCCCGCATTTTTTGCCAGCTGCTTGGCTCGAGCTCGACCCCTTTTGTCGTGCTTGACGTGCCTTCCTGATTTGGCACTCATAGTTTGAGTCAACAGGCTTGGGAGCTATTGCTCACGCGATACGAATAAAGTGGTCAATCTTATCCTCAGGCACTTTCTCCCTTGGCGGCGGTACCAGTTTTGGTGCGAAATGGGCCTCCACTTGGGCATTCACTATGGCTTCGTTTTGCTCCTTGGTCATGTCGTAAGGCCTCTGCGGAAGAGGCGCGAGGCTTTTTGGACCATATTGAAATCGCTTGCCTCCGCCTGTACCTCCTGTACTTCCTCGACTTGTAGCACTACGAACCATAGCTATGGCGACTCTCTTCCGCGATTGCTGAGGCAGCGGAGACGGCTGATGCAGTGTCGGGCTTCGAGGAGGAGTGGCACGCGTTGGTGGACTTGGAGGAGGAGTGGCCTCACGTGTTGGCTGAGTTGAAGCAGGAGGAGTGGCCTCATGCATTAGCTGAGTTGAAGTAGGAGGAGTGGCCTCACGTGTTGGAGGAGCGGGAGTCGTCGGCTCCTCGTCACCTCCTGGGATGTCAAGCTCTAGCTAACGCGGTGTCGGTGGCCTTCGAAAGATGATGCAATCCTTTCTCCATAGGATGATACGATGTATGGCCTCTCCCAGTGTGTTCTCCTCGTCACCTCCAGGAATGTCAAGCGCTAGCCCTGAATATTGGTCCACCACCTCATCAACCACGACACAAGCATAGCCGGCTGGAATCATTCTGCAATGGTAGGTTGCACCGGGCGGATTTGTATAAGCAACGGCGTCCGCCGCCTTCACGGATATGTTCTTTATTTTGAAGTGTAGCTCACAGTTAGTGTTCTCCATGATATCATCCACAGGGTATCTATCCAGCACTGCGTCGCCTGGGGCGGAACCCATGCTGCTTCTCGGCATGGATGGGGCGGTGCTATCCAATGTTGGATCATCCGCTAGCTGCGGCCGCTGTTGAGACCCCGTTTCCTGGCTAAGCGAGTCGATCTGCTGCCGCTGCCTCTGCAATTTGAGTGCCAAGTCCGCGTGCGCTGATTCTAGGCCTTGAAGTCGTTCTGCTTCCTGCTTCCTCTGCTCGTCGTCCAGCTTTTCTTCTTCTCCTCCTCCATCTTCCTCCTCGCACGGCTTCTATAGTTGGCGTTCCACTCAGAAAAGCCCTCATACCACGGAACAACACCCTTGCTGCTACGTCTTGAGCTTGCATTGGTTTTCCTTGAAGAGGAAAGGGTGATGCAGCACAATAGCATAAGTATTTCCCTCAGTTTTTTAGAACCAAGGTATCATTCCAGTCAATACTAGGAAAATGCTTATAGGTAGACATTTAGCAGTAGCATTGGTTAGACACCCATCGCTACTTCTATTTAGCAGTAGCACCAGCTAGCACAAGCACTACAAGTGCACGTTAACAGTAGCACTTGATTTCGTAGCCAGCACTACTGCTAATGGGCCACACTCTCGGGCCCCCGTTGTAGCTTTAGCTATAGCGCTGGGCCGCCTACCCCACGCTGCCACTAAGCCCACCTCTCTGCTTCCCCCCGCGCCGGCCCGTGCACCACCCCTCCCATCACTCACACTCACACGCTCACACCAGATCGAATCCCAGTCGTCCCCCGATCCGTCCGCCGCCCCCGCGTCCTACTCGCCGCCCTCCCCGGTGCTGGCCCTCCTCCCCTGCTAGCGGCCCGCCTGCACCAGCCCTCCTCCCCTGCCGGCCGCCCTCCGCACCGGCCCTCCTCCCCTGCCGGCCGCCCCCCTGCACCGGCCATCCTACCCCGCCTGTCGCCCCCCCGCGCCGGCCCTCCTCCACCGAGAGGTATACTCCTCCTTCCTTCCTCCTCCTCCCTCCCTCCCTAGTTATAGTTATTAGAGAGTAGTTAATTTTTAGGTGTTTTAGTTGAATTTGTAGGTGTTTTAGTTAAATAATTTAGGTGCTTTAGTTGAATTTTTAGATGTTTTAGTTAAATTTGTAGGTGTTTTAGTTAAAAAGGTAGGTTCTTAGAATAATGTAGGTGTTCTTAGAATAATGTTGAATTTCTTTTAGGTGTTTTAGTTGTTTTAGGTGTTTTAGTTGTTTTAGGTGTAGTTAATAGAATTTTAGGTGGTTTAGTTGTTTTAGGTGTGGTTAACAGAATTTTAGGTGTTTTAGTTGTTTTAGGTGTAGTTAACAGAATTCTAGGTATTTTTTTTTACTTAAAGCAATTGTTGTTTTTTTTAGTTAAAGCAATTTTTCCTGTTTTATGCAAATTTGCAGTGGACATGTCATATTTTGAACATGTCACATTTTGGACTTGTCATATTTTTCCGGGTGGCCTATGTTTTGCTAGAAATGTCGATTCGTTTACGTTCTGGCAAATTTCAGGCGCTCGATTGGTCCTATTTTTAACAAAGGTCATGTCAAATTTTGCTAAGTGTTTATTAATTTTGTTTTCATAATTAAGCATTTTGTTCTCGACGTCGACGATGCCTATCCCGCATCCTCTTCGTCGACTCGGCGGAGGACTCCTGCTTGAGCCGAGGGGCCATGTCCGAGACTGGGCTCCGCCAGGCTGGTACTGGGTTGTGCTACCTTCTGGTGAGTGCAGCTTAGTGAGGAGCCAGCCCATCGTCGACCCAGAGCTTCTTTGGTGGCGGTCATGTGGGCCTGCATCGGTGGAGAAGCTTCAGTCCCCTGCGCAGGTGGTTCAACACCGTGTCATGGAGGAGAACGTGCACGTCCAGCACTACTTGGTTGCGTTGGGGAACGGCTGGTTCTCCAATACCTGGAAGATTATTTGGGGATCTCACCGGAGCTATGATCCGGTGATGGTTCCTTCTCTTTGGGTGTCCACTGCGGCCCACTGAACCTAGAGGAGCTATTATTCGAGATGTATTAGTCTTATCATATGATGATCTTTGCAACAAACTACTATATATGTATTCGATGATGGATTATTAATTACCTATTAGTTATTTGCTTATTGAATGCAAAAGATGGGCGCAGTTTGTGCTACAAACTACTACATATGTGTTCACGATGGATTATTAATTACCTATTAGGAAATATCTAACGACGAAAGGGAATTCTCTATGTGCGATTACTGCAAAGATAAGTGCGGTATTTGCGACAGGCCTCACCTGGTAGAAGGTCGGCGCTTCAGCATCAAGCTCCAAGAGACCTTCGATGTTGATACGGTATGCAACGATGACAAGTGTTTGTTTGTTATTTTTGCACGACTTCTCTGCTTCTTCAACGTGTAATTTCTGTCTTTTACAATTCGACTAGCTTATCCCATGCCATGCAAGGCGCTATGTCTTTGAGAAGATGGGTTTTGAAGATCATGAAAGCATGGAGACCAAGATAGTTCAACTAAGGACCCATCATGATTATGATTTTGCTGTAAAACTATACAATTCTGTGAACTCATCCAATTTTGGTTGCCCGAATTGGGAAGCCCTTTCCAAGGCATATGATTTTCATGAGGGTATGCTTCTCACCTTCGATCTTGGTGATCCTGACATCGACAAAAATGATATGACCATTTGGGTCCTTGTTGACACGCTTCCAGTTCTACCGCTATGTAAGTTTCTTAAACATATTTACTAAGTAATTTATATTGTTAATTTCAAAATATTTGACAGCTTATTTCCATTGACAGCTTATTTTCATTCTTCAAAAAATGTACGGAAGATGGTAGACAGAACCTACTACTACAATGATGAAGCACAATTAACTTATAAGGAGAAAGATGGTCTTATCACTTTTTTTACTAATCTTGAGAATTACAATAGCTATTATCGAATTCCTCAAAATTATGGTCCATATGTGCCACTAGTGCACGCAGTGTGCTACGGTAACATCAATGGAGATATCATGGTAAGAGTTTCTACTATTATGACATCCGTGCATCTTTGAACATTGCTAACTATATTGCTAACTACAAAGTTATTACTATGTTTTTGAACAGAAAATCCCGATGGATTGTGTGCCTCATCTGAGGTCGCGTTGAACTTATGAGCTTACGGCCACCACGACCAGGTCAGCCACAGTATCCACATCACTCTTGTCCATATCGGATTTCTAAAAGCGAGGAAGCCATGATAATAAATGATTGGAAAAAATGTTTCAACCATCGTAGAAAGCTACTTGGAAGCAACATTGTGCGTAGGCCAAGACTTGGAGACAGGATGATCTCCGTTCTTCATTATGGAGAGTTCAATTTCCTTAATGAAGAGTCAATGTCTATCTTGTTTTATGCTATTTTACCTAAGAGAGGGTAGAGTAGGTCCTATGAGAAGAGTAGGTCCTAGGTAGAATGTGTTATTATGTGCTATAATGTGTTAGAGTTGATGTGACGCCCCCGATTCAATCGTACACTAATCATGCATGCAAATGTGTACGATCAAGATCAGGGACTCATGGGAAGATATCACAACACAACTCTAAAAGTAAAATAAGTCATACAAGCATCATATTGCAAGCCAAGGGCCTCGAGGGCTCGAATACAAGTGCTCGTACATAAATCAGTCAGCGGAAGCAACAATATCTGAGTACAGACATAAGTTAAACAAGTTTACCTTAAGAAGGCTAGCACAAATTGGGATACAGATCGAAAGAGGCGCATGCCTCCTGCCTGGGATCCTCCTAAACTACTCCCGGTCGTCGTTAGCGGCCTGCATGTCATAGTAGGCACCTCCAGTGTAGTAGGAGTCGTCGTCGACGGTGGCGTCTGGCTCCAGGGGTCCAGCATCTGGTTGCGACAACCAGGTAGAAGGGAAAGGGGGAAAAGTGGGAGAAAAGCAACCGTGAGTACTCATCCAAAGTACTCGCAAGCAAGGAGCTACACTACATATGCATGGGTATATGTGTAAAGGGCCATATCGGTGGACTGAACTGCAGAATGCCAGAATAAGAGGGGGATAGCTAATCCTATCGAACACTACGCTTCTGGCAGCCTCCATCTTGCAGCATGTAGAGGAGAGTCGATTGAAGTCCTCCAAGTAGCATCGCATAGCATAATCCTGCCCGGCGATTCTCCCCTCGTCGCCTTGTGGAAAAGCGATCACCGGGTTGTTTGTGGAACTTGTCTGGGTGTGTTTTATTAAGTATCCGGTTCTAGTTGTCATAAGGTCAAGGTACAACTCCGGGTCGTCGTTGTACTGAGGGACACGGCTATTCGAATAGATAAACTTCCCTGCAGGGGTGCACCACATAACCCAACACGCTCAATCCCATTTGGCCGTACACACTTTCCTGGGTCATGCCCGGCCTCGGAAGATCAACACGTCGCAGCCCCACCTAAGCACAACAGAGAGGTCAGCACGCCGGTCTAAATCCTATGTGCGCAAGGGTCTGGCCCCATCGCCCATTGCACACCTGCACGTTGCATGGGTGGCCGGAAGCAGAACTAGCCCCCTTAATACAAGAGCAGGCTTATGTTCCAATCCGGCGCGCGCCGGTCAGTTGCTGACGTCACGAAGGCTTCAGCTGATACCATGACATCGAGTGGCCATATCTTTCCCGCGTAGTTGGTTAGTGCGTATAGGCCAGTGGCTAGACTCAGATCAAATACCAAGATCTCGTTAAGCGTGTTATTTTGAAGTAACCACGGACGCCGACCAGGGCCAGGCCCACCTCTCTCCTAGCTGGTCTCAACCTGCCCTGTCGCTCCGCCACAAGGTAACAGTCGGGGGCCGTCGGGAACCCATCCCACCTCTACCGGTATGGAGCCACCTGTCCTTCCAGCCCCCACATCGGAATCACTTGCGGGTACTCAACGAGCTGACCTGACTTTAATCACCATCTGTATAGTATATGTATGTAAAGTATATACCCGTGATCACCTCCTAAGTGATCACGTCCCGATAATATAGCAAAGCAGACTGACAAGAATGTAGGGCCAATGATGATAAACTAGCATCCTATATTAAGCATTTAGGATTGCGGGTAAGGTATCAACAACTATAGCAACAATGACAGGCTATGCAACAGAATAGGATCAATCGAAACAGTAACATGTTATATAATCTAATGCAAGCAGTAGAGAGAAGAATAGGCGATATCTGGTGATCAAGGGGGGGGGGGCTTGCCTGGTTGCTCTGGCAAGGAGGGGTCATCAACTTCGTAGTCGAACTGGGGTCACCGGCAGTCTTGGGGTCTACCGGAAAGAAGTAACGGAGGGGGAACACAGTAAATAACAGATCAATCAAAGCATCACAAAGCGTAACATGGCAATACGTGGTGCTAGGTGTGCCCTAACGCGGTAGTAAGTGATACCGATGAAGGGGGGAAACATCCGGGAAAGTATCCCCGGCGTTTCACATTTTCGGACAGATTAACCGGAGGGGAAAAGTTTCGTGTTCGCTATGCTAGGGATGTGTGGCGGACGAACGGGCTACGTATTCGGATTCGTCTCGTCGTTCTGAGCAACTTTCATGTACAAAGTTTTTCCATCCGAGCTACGGTTTATTTTATATTAATTTTTAAAGTTTTAAATTATTTTCTAAATTATAATTATTAAATTAATTCAAAATTAGTATTATTGCATCAGCATGACATCAGCAGTCAACAGAGGGGTTGACTGGTTAATCTGACACGTGGGTCCCACTGGTCATAGACTGTTTAGTCTAATTAGGATTTAACTAATCTAATTACTGCTTAATTGAATTAACTAGATAATTAGATTAATTAATTAGGATTAATTAATTTAAGTAATTAATTATAAATTTTATTAATTCATTTTCATTTTTATTTTTTCATTTTTCTTAAAATGTTCTCGGGCTGGGCCCCGTTTGTCATAGGGCCATTGGGCCGATGCGGGTTAGTGGGCTCTACGGGCGCCTGTGCGGGCGCTCGCCCGCAGGGAGCGGTGGGCGAGGCCAGAGGTTAAGGCAGCCGCGATGGCCAATGACGCGGTGACGTCGGTGGCGCAGGGGACCGAGTGCGGGGCCGGCGACGAGCAGGCCCGCGGGTGGCAGAGGAGCAGCAGCAGGGGGTGGACGCGGCCAGGGGCGGCGATGCGCGCCACGGGCGGGCGTGGAGGCCAGGGAGCGCCGGGCGGGGTGCCCGTGGGATGCACCGGGCATGAGCGGGGGGGTGGGGGGGGGTGCGCGAGCGTGTGTGCGCGCACGGCCAGGGCGTGGCCGGGCCATGATGTCCAACGGGGCAGGGGGAGGAGAAAGGAGAGGTAGCTTGGGGAGGCGCTCACAACGGGGCCGTAGGGTACATGGCAATGGGGCGCGAGGTGGGGGATGGGGACGAGGTGCGTTGAGGAGGCAGGCCAGTGGGGAGGAGGAGGCAGGCCGGCGAGGTAGACGACGAGGTGGCTCCGGCGAGACCCGCGGAGCTCCGGGTGGCGGCAAGGTGGAGCCAGGGACGGCGAGCAGCTTCGGGGAGGAGGCGAGGCGGTGAGGCAGCGGGGTGGGGGGGGGGGGTGGGGGGGCAGCACCAATGGGGACCATGTCGGCGACGGTGACGAGCGCGGGGGAGGGGCGACGGGGAGGGCGTCTTAGGTCTGTTCCCCCGATCCAGATCTGGATCGGGGAGGGGGAGAGAGCAACGTGGGGAGTGGGGGGTGTGCGGTCGGGAGTTAGGGTTTTCTGGGGTGGGGAATAAGGGAGGCCGGTTGGGCCAGGGGGAGGTGGGGGAAGCTGGGCCGGCCTGGCTGGAACATGGCCCAGTTGGGCCGGGGGTTTTCCTTTCTTTTAATTTACTCTCTGTTTTATTCTTTTTTTAATTATATTATTTCTTTCTGTTTTAACTCAGTTTCCTTTTATTTTTGTCTTAGTAAAATACCAAAATGGCACCTAATTTGATGTTATCAAATATGCCACTACCACAAAAAGTTTCATCCTAAAATAATATATTTTAGTATTTTCAAAGTATAAAAGGAATTTAATTAATGGTTTTATCTATTGATTTAATTAGTTTAGTTAATTTAAACATATTATAAAGACTTGGTTTCTCCACCAATATATCTTATGAATTATTTGTCACAATAAGAACATTTTAGTTTTGATTTTTGAAAACTTTAATTGTTTGACTTGTTTTTGAATTTGGATTTTGAATCGGTTTTGAACTAACACGAGATTAGCAACAGTAACCGAGGTGACGTGGCATCATTAGCAAAGGTTACTGTAGCTTGATTATCCGGGCGTCACAGTTGATGAGGAGGATGAGGAGTTGTGATTGTGACTAGTGACCAACTTGTTATATATATGATGTCTCATTGACGAACATTGTTTGGTGGTGATGACTACTGGTAATGAATGTGCTCTTTAAATAGACTAGTTCATGATGAGTTGTTATTGTATAAAAGATATATCTGTTTAAACATGTACAACGCCAAAATATTAAAAAAAACTTAAATGTTAGCAGTAGCGCTGGCCTAAAAACACGCTACTAGTAGTTGAACTTACCAGTAGCGCTGGTCTAGAAACGCGCTACTGCTACAAAATAGTTGTAGCGCTGGTACCCGCGCTACTGGTAGCACACAAACAAGCACTACTGGTAAGCTTTTCTCTAGTAGTGAGTAGGAGGCTCCTCAAAAGTCCCACGTACCTACACAAACAAACAAAGAACTCGCAACCAACGCGATAAAGGGGTTGTCAATCCCTTCACGGCCACTTGCGAAACTGAGATCTGATAGAGATAATATGATAAGATAAATATATTTTCGGTATTTTATGATATAGATTGGAAAATTAAAGATGCAAATAAAAGAAGATTGAAAGCTTATATGATAAAAGATAGACCCGGGGGCCATAGGTTTCACTAGAGGCTTCTCTCAAGATAGCATAAGTATTACGGTGGGTGAACAAATTACCGTCGAGCAATTGATAGAAAAGCGAATAATTATGAGATTATCTAGGTATGATCATGTATATAGGCATCACGTCCGTGGCAAGTAGACCGACTCCTGCCTGCATCAACTACTATTACTCCATACATCAACCGCTACAACATGCATCTAGAGTATTAAGTTCATAAGAACAGAGTAACGCTTTAAGAAAGATGACATGATGTAGCGGGATAAACTCATGCAATATGATATAAACCCCATCTTTTTATCCTCGATGGCAACAATACAATACATGATTTGCTGCCCCTGCTGTCACTGGGAAAGGACACCACAAGATTGAACCCAAAGCTAAGCACTTCTCCCATGGCAAGAAAGATCAATCTAGTAGGCCAAACCAAACCGATAATTCGAAGAGACTTGCAAAGATAACTCAATCATACATAAAAGAATTCAGAGGAGATTCAAATATTTCTCATAGATAAACTTGATCATAGACCTACAATTCATCGGATCTCGACAAACACACCACAAAAAGAGTTACATCGAATGGATCTCCAAGAAGAGGAAGGAGAACATGGTATTGAGATTCAAAGAGAGAGAATAAGCCATCTAGCTAGTAACTATGGAGCCGAAGGTCTGTGGTAAACTACTCACAACTCATCGGAGAGGCCTTGGAGTTGATGTAAAGGCCCTCCGTGGTGCATTCCCTCTTTCGGCAGAGTGTCGGCGACGGCTCCAGAATGGGATCTCGCGGATATAGAAGGTTACAGTGGTGGAAATTGTTTTTCGGTGGCTCCCCTGATGGTTTCTGGGTACGTAGGTATATATAGGAGGAAGAAGTAGGTCGCTGGACGCCCGAGGGGCCCACGAGATAGGGGGCGCGCCCAGTAGGGGGGGGGGCGCCCTCCACCCTTGTGGCTTCCTCGATTGCTTCTTGACTTGCACTCCAAGTCCTCTTGATCACGTTTGTTCCAAAAAGATTGCTCCCGAAGGTTTCATTCCGTTTGGACTCCGTTTGATATTCCTTTTCTTCGAAACACTGAAATAGGCAAAAAAAAACAGCAATACGGGTTGGGCCTCCGGTTAGTAGTTTAGTCCCAAAAATGATATAAAAGTGTAAAGTAAAGCCCATAAACATCCAAAACAGGTAATATAATAGCATGGAACAATAAAAAATTATAGATACGTTGGAGACGTATCAAGCATCCCCAAGCTTAATTCATGCTCATCCTCGAGTAGGTAAATGATAAAAACAGAATTTTTGATGTGGAATGCTACCTAGCATAATTATCAATGTATTTCTCTTTATTGTGGCATGAATGTTCAGATCCAAATGATTCGAAATAAAAGTTCATATTGACATAAGAAATAGTAATACTTCAAGCATACTAATCAATGCAATCATGTCTTCTCAAAATAACATGGCTAAAGAAAGTTATCCCTACAAAATCATATAGTCTGGCTGTTTCTCTATCTTCATCACACAAATTAGTTAATCATGCACAACCCCGATGACAAGCCAATCAATTTTTTCATACTTTAGTAATCTCAAACCTTTTCAATTTTCACGCAATACATGAGCGTGAGCCATGGATATATCACTATATGTGGCATAGAAGGGTGGTTGTGGAGAAGCCAAAAAAGGACAAGATAGTCTCACATCAACTAGGCGTATCAACGGGCTATGGAGATGCCCATTAATAGACATCAATGTGAGTGAGTAGGGATTGCCATGCAACAGATGCACTAGAGCTATAAATGTATGAAAGCTCAACAAAAGAAACTAAGTGGGAGTGCATCCAACTTGCTTGCCCACGAAGACCATGTTGGGGAACGTTGCAGAAAATAAAAAAAATTCTATGCTTCACCAGGACCAATCTATGGAGTCATTTAGCAACGAGAGAGAGGAGTGCATCTACATACCCTTGTAGATCGCGAGCGGAAGTGTTCAAGAGAACGGGGTTGAGGGAGTTGTACTCGTCGTGATCCAAATCACCGAAGATCCTAGTGCCGAACGGACAGCACCTCCGTGTTCAACACACGTGCGGTTGGGGAAGACATCTCCTCCTTCTTGATCCAGCAAGGGGGAAGGAGAGGTTGATGGAGATCCAGCAGCACGACGGCGTGGTGGTGGAAGTAGCGGGGAATCTCGGCAGGGCTTCGCCAAGCTCAGCGAGAGGGAGAGGTGTTGCGGGGGGAGAGGGAGGCGCCAGGGACTAGGGTGCACAGACCTCCCTCCCCCCTCTTTATATAGGGGCCCTAGGGGGGCGCCGGCCCCCTAGAGATCCGATCTCAAGGGGTAGGGGGGCCAAAGGTGGGGGGGGGGGACTTGCCCCCCAAGTCAGGTGGGGCGCCCCCCACCCCTAGGGTTTCCAACCCTAGGCGTAGGGGGAGGCCCAAGGGGGGTGCACCAGCCCACCAGCGGCTGGTTCCCTTCCCACTTCAGCCCATAGGGCCCTCCGGGATAGGTGGCCCCACCCGATGGTCCCGGTACAATACCGGTGACCCCCGAAACTTTCCCGGTGGCCGAAACTGGACTTCCTATATACAAATCTTCACCTCCGGACCATTCCGGAACTCCTCGTGACGTCCGGGATCTCATCCGGGACTCCGAACAACTTTCAGGTTACCGCATACTAATATCTCTACAACCCTAGCGTCACCGAACCTTAATTGTGTAGACCCTATGGGTTCGGGAATCATGTAGACATGACCGAGACAGCTCTCCGGCCAATAAACAACAGTGGGATCTGGATACCCATGTTGGCTCCTGAGGGAGTCCTGGATAAGGGGGTATCCGGACAGCCGGACTATATACATTGTCCGGACTATAGAAGCGTCAAGATACAAGACTCAAGGCTTCGGCTCGTGTCCGGATGGGACTCTCCTTTGCGTGGAAGACAAGCTTGGCGATCCGGAAATTATGTTTCCTTCCTTGTAACTGACTCCATGTAAACCCTAGCTCTCCGGTGTCTATACAAACCGGAGAGCATGGTCCTTAGAAGGCCGATCACAATTACAATCATACCATCATAGGCTAGCTCTTAGGGTTTAGCCCCTACGATCTCGTGGTAGATCTACTCTTGTATTCCACATATCTTCAATATTAATCAAGCAGGAAGTAGGGTTTTACCTCCATCGAGAGGGCCCGAACCTGGGTAAACATTGTGTCCCTTGCTTCCAGTTACCATCAGCCTAAGACACACAGATCGGGACCCCCTACCCGAGATCCGCCGGTTTTGACACCGACATTGGTGCTTTCATTGAGAGTTCCTCTGTGTCGTCGCTTCGAGGCTTGACGGCGTCTTCAATCGTCAACGACACGGTCCAGGGTGAGACTCTTCTCCTCGGACAGATCTTTGTGTTTGGCGGCTTCGCACTACGGGCCAATTCGCTTGGCCAGTTGGAGCAGATCGACAGCTTCGCCCCTGGCCGCCAGATCTGGTTCGGAAACTTGAACTACACGGCAGATGTCCGCAGTGATTTGATCGTCGACGGATTCAAGCCTGCGCCAGGAGCGACGGACAGCCACGACGAGCACGGCCTAGACCTGCTGTCGGACAGTGCCCGGGACATTCTCCCCAAGGCAGCCCCTGATCTAAATCCAGGGCAGGTTGCGTTGCCTACAGACGGAGGGCTGGACCCTGGCCCGCAGGCCGCACACTTATCGGTGGTGGAGCCGAACATGGGTCTCACCTCTGTGGAGGGCTGTAACCTTGGGCCCCCGGACACATATCCGGTTGTTGGTCCTGGTCCGCTCACTCTCGAGCCAGCCGAGGCAGGCTGGGCTCCAGTAATGGAGTTTACCGCTACGGACATCTTTCAGCACTCACCCTTTGGCGACATGCTAAACTCATTGAAGTCTCTCTCTTTTTTCAGGAGGCTCTGGGCCGAACTATGTCCGGCCCAAGTGGGATGCAGGCGACGAAGGAATTCGGCGCCCACCCACCACCCACTGCATTGCCATGATCGAAGAAATAACCGACGTGCTTGACTCCGAAGACATCGACGGTATGGACGACGATGCAGGAGAGGCTCCAGAATCCCTAGAGCACGGGACTAATACCTTGTCATACGATATATACATGGTAGATACGCCCAATAAGGACGGCAGTCCAGACGATAAAGCACCCGGGGAAAAGCCAAAGAGGCGGCGCAGACGCCGCTCAAAGTCCAGCAATGGCAAAAATAGCGACAAGAGCGCAAGAAGGGTTGATATACCCGCAAACTCCGAAAGCAATAATGACCACATGGACCCAGCGATGGAGCAGGATGAGCCAGGTCACGCCAAATCAAGTTCGGAGCAAATAAACGATCACAATGATCTGGAGGGACGAGCTCATGATGCCGCCCTAGAACAGGAAGATAGTCCAGACGATGATGCATTCATCATCCTGGACGAACAAGTGGAACGAGACAACCTCCACAGAAAGCTTATGGCCACCGCAAGAAGTCTAGAAAAGCAGAAGCAACGGCTCAGGGCCGCACAGGAAAAGCTAAGTCACAGATGGAATAAGGTGCTAGACACTGAAGAAAGATATGGCGATGACCGCCATACGAAAAGCTACCCGAAGCGCAAGCTACTGCGAGAATTCGATGACGCGGCCATTCCACCAAAAGAAAATTTGACCAAGAAACCAGACGTACCGCCTCACAACCATAACAGAGCGGCCGCGGACACTGCACATGATCCACACGAGCATCCGGATAAAAAGATCGGTGCAGCCAGGTCCATATATGGATCTAGAAGACACACCCCAGCGCAGGACTATGGTCACCCAAACGCTCATAAAAGCCAGATACCAGTTCAGAATCAACCCTGGACACAACAACAATCGACTACATGCCACAATGCGTCCAGATACAGAGGGGCTGCTCACCCCCTGTGCTTCATCGAAGAAGTACTGGACCATGAATTCCCACAAGGCTTTAAACCTGTGAACATAGAAGCATACGACGGCACGACAGACCCAGGGGTCTGGATCGAGGATTTTATCCTGCATATTCACATGGCACCTGGGGATGACCTTGACGCCATCAAATACCTTCCCCTCAAGTTGAAGGGACCAACTCGACACTAGTTGAAAAGCCTCCCCGAAAACTCAATTGGGAGTTGGGAGGAACTCGAAGACGCTTTCAGGGCCAATTTTCAAGGGACTTATGTCTGGCCTACGGATGCAGATGATCTAAGTCACATAATCCAACAGCCCAGAGAGTCCGCCCACAAGCTTTGGAACAGATTCCTCACTAAGAAAAATCAAATTGTCGACTGTCCGGATGCTGAAGCCTTAGCAGCTTTCAAACACAGCATCCGTGACGAATGGCTCGCCCGACACCTCGGCCAAGAAAAGCCAAGGACAATGGCAGCCTTAACAAGCCTCATGACCCACTTTTGCGTGGGTGAGGATAGCTGGTTGGCCCATAAAGGCACCAGCAACCCTAGCACATCCAAACTAAGGGATGGCAACGGGAAGCCACGACGTAATAAAAACAAATGCCAAAACAAGGAAGAGAGCCCGGACAACATGATGATCAATGCCGGATTCAGGGGCTCTCGACCTGATCAGCAAAAGAAGCCATTCAAAGGCAGTAAAGATGGACCGTCTGGTCTGGACAGAGTCCTGGACAGACTATGCCAAATTCATGGCACCCCGGAGAAACCTGCGAACCACACCCATAGAGAGTGCTGGGTCTTCAAGCAGGCCGGCAAATTAAATGCCAAACACAAGGGGAGGGGCACACCAAGCGAAGACGAGGATGAACCTCACCAGCCGAACACTGGGGTATAGAAAAAATTCCCGCCATAGGTTAAAACAGTAAACATGATCCACACGAATCACACATCCACGAGAGGGCATGAACACGCGCCCATAGAAGCGCACGACGTAGAGCCCGTCGTACCCATGTCTCACTACTGGAAGTCTCGTCCGATCTCTTTCGGTCACATGGATGGCCGAACTACAATTCGACAAGGAGGATCACAGGCCTTGGTGCTTGACCCAATAATCGACGGATACCGTCTCACCCGTGTCCTCATGGACGGTGGCAGTGGTCTCAATTTAATATATGAGGACACTGTCCGCAGAATGGGGATAGACCCATCCAGAATTAAACAAAGCAACACCACCTTTGAAGGGGTGATACCAGGCGTTGCAGCCTGCGCCAGGGGCTCCGTCATGCTGGAAGTAACGTTTTGCTCCCCAGGCAACTCCAGAAGCGAAGAGCTGCTCTTCACGGTCGCACCCTTCCAAAGCAGCTATCACGCATTGCTAGGAAGAACGGCCTTCGCCCGCTTGAACGCATTGCCGCACTATGGCCACCTAACACTCAAGATGCCCGGTCCCTGTGGCGTCATCACCGTTAGCGGAATCAAAAAGCGCCCTTCACGCGCAGAGGAATACGCGACGGCTCTGGTGGCCGGACTATAAGTGGCCTCTAGTTTTAGAAAACATGATTGGTCATTACGACCACAGACATGGTTAGACGAGTCCGGTAGCCCGAATAAATTCAAACAGGGCACTGTATATATAATCCCATAACGGAAACCAGAGGCTGTCTAAATTTAATACATCCCCACGCTTGGCTCAACCTTATTGGCAAGCCAACAACTTACACTCTTATTATTAATCGCATACTTACGTTGCACCCTCCTACAAGTTTTTATTTTTTACACACAATGTTCGCACAATACCCTTCTAGGATACGGCACAACGGAGACAAAGGTGCAGACATGCAGCAAGGCCCCGTGCAACAGGTTTCTTTTTAGATTAAGCCCCTGTGTAAACCTTTTCTACTGCCTCTTGTTGTTTAACCATCCCATGGGTTCTATACCCACAGAGGATACTGCCGTTTTTGGCATTTGGCCACGGCAGACTAAATTGCACGTACCTAGAAATAAAGGGCTTAAAATAGGCTCTTGTCAGCCTATCTTCTTTTACAAAAGACCGAATACCCTCGGGAGTGTTCGGCGTCACGAGTTTGGCCGTATATGCATCAACTCCGAATCATGTCTTTGGTCAAAATGTTGGGTTTGCCCGGCTCCTAGGTTTACCGCCTTACGTTCCGCTATCATCCGGCTAAGGCAGGCCAAAGGAGAACTACTACGATTGTGCCCTGGTTATTCCGGATGAGCGCCTCAATAGAGAAAGCCAAAAACTGACCGTCATGATACAGCGAGAGACTGTTCAACCACTCGAAGACTAACCAGAATTCCTAAGGATTCTTCCGCCTTAACAAAGGGTCGTTTCCCGGCCATGTACACACGCACCCGTATTCGGATGCACGTGGAGGTACCAGGGGCTACATAGTGGCCCCACCATTAGACTCCCATGGCTAAGCGAAAGTGTTATAGCTATATAGTCTGGTTGCCTAGTTCGGCGTGCGATCACCTCCTTAACGAACCAAGACGTTGGATCAAGTGTGATTATGCATATTTTTTCGCCAACACCCCCGCATTATCCGTGAGGGGGCTGAAGCCAACGACTGCTATCTTTCAGACTACTTATACATATAAGAATAGCCGCAAAGGGAGGACAATCACACTTCCGGGCAAAAGTATAAACATAGCCTCATAATTAAACTAAACATTGTTTTCTACAATGATTCGACTTATCACTTGAATAAAACACTCTTCGAGCACTAGGCCTCTATCAGGCAGGCACCTTCTGTGACATGCGCCAAGTAGTGCTCGGCTGGATGCTGGCCTCCCGCCGGATCCTGGCTCACTATTACAGTGGCCTCCATATTCATCCAGCAGGCTTTAACGTGGGCTAGAGCCATCCGCGCACCCTCTATGCACGCCGACCTTCTCAGGGCGTCAATCCGGGACACGGCTCCAAGGAATTGTTGCACCAAACCAAAGTAGCTGTCCGGCTTAGGCCCCTTCGGCCAAAGGTGGTCTATTACAGACCGCATTGCAAGTCCGGACAGCCTGTGGAGCTCCGCCATAGCAGCCACCTTCTCATTCAGTGGCAGCGGGCGAGTGGGAGCACTAAACTGCGACCAAAAAAGCTTCTCCACTTCTTCATCGCCTTGACCCTTGAAGAACTTGACAGCATCAGCTGTACTATTTGCCAAGTCTGCATATGCGTCCACAGGACTCATGCCACCCGCCAGGGGAGCATACTTCGGATCCAAGAACTTCGTCTGCAGTAAGTATGAGCCCCCAGCCACGATTTTCTCAGCTTGTTGGAGCTCCTCCCGCATACTCCGGATCTCGGTCTGCATCTCCTTGGTGGCATTACGTGCCTTGTCCAGCTCAGCCGAACTAGCCTTATTCTCCTTTTCAAGGAATGCGTACCGGTCGGCGGCATTTTTTAACTCTTCAGCCATTTCGGCTATCTCTTCCTCGCTTCGGCAATGAGCAGCCTGTTCGGCTCTCAACTCTTCGGCCGCCTTTAGGGCAGCCGCATTGCTAGCCCGAGCTTGTTCCTTGGCTTGAGCAAGTTACGCCCTTAGGGCCTCCACGACAGCAGCACCATCTGTAGTGCACACATATTGCATTAATATTATGCCGCTTTGGCATTTTCCTACACATTATAATAAAAACCAAGCACATACCCTGGGACTCCTCAAGCCGTTTATTCACCAGCATGATATCGGCATCGATGGATCCGATTTGCCTCCTCAGTTCGGCAACTTCAACAGATGGGTCGGCTGCCGGATCCTTGCATACCTGCGCACAGGTATGGCATATCCATCAGTATATGATCCACCGTTTGCTGCTTATGGCGAGCAACCAGAGTCTCAGGGGCTACTATCTATAGGGAGCACACCTAGCACGTGCCTCATAACCAAAAAGTTGTGCATTTTTTACATACCTCAAAGCCTTTGAGCAGGCTTGTAAATGCCTCATTCAAACCGCTGGTAGCAGCTGAAATCCTCGTGAGCACCATGCTCATTAAAGAGCGGTGCTCCTCCGAGAGCGCGGCTTGCTCCAGACGGCCCGTCAGTACGTCCGGCCGGACACTAAACTACGCCGGACCCTTCCCATTGCCCCCCATAGGAGCCAAACGCTCCGGGCTTAGGGCGGCTGACGTGTTCGCCTCCGGCTTCGACAGATCCGGACTCCTCCGTGAAGATACATCCATGTTGCCCACTTCATGAGGCAGAGAGCTGGGTGGAGTCTCGCTCTCCATCATCTCCGGACAAAGGTCCCCCAAAGACGAACTCTGGTGAGAAGAGCTCCTCGCCGGACTACAAAAGATGAAGTCCTGGTTATGGATCTCGGAGTAACACTACACCTTCGAATTGATGAATAACTTACGGCTCGGTGAAGGGCTGGCCCGTTGTTGGGCATGACGTGGTGAGGGCGCCCATCGTGGCAGAGCCCCTTGGTGATGTTTTCTTCCCTTGTTTGGGCGTCTCCGCCTCCAAATCTTCGGAGGCGGCCCTCTTCTTCCCGCGTGGGAAGGAGGCTTTGACCTCCCCTTCCCGACTATCCTCCATAGGAGGGTTAGCAATTTTCCCGGTCTGGATGCGCAGTGCATGAACTTTAGCTTCACTGCCCTTTCCTTTGCCTTTCCCTAAAGGGATTTTGCTAGGCGCCCGGTCCAGCATCTTTGCAATGGTTGGTCCAGGCAGGCCTTCAGGAAGTGGTGCCGGACACCTGATTCTCTTCGCCTTGTCGAGCCATTCCTGGCCACGGAGGGGGTGTTAGAATAATAATCATAATAAATATAAATGAAGTGTCCAGCTTTAAGGTTGCTTACTTGGGCATCTAGGCGATTGCAGCTTAGGCCCGCATCCTCGGTGCTGTCCGGACACTTTGCTTGTGGTCCGAAGAATAATTTACACATTTCTTAGAGCGTCAGGCCGAAGAAGTGCTTAATAGTCCGCGGACCTTCCGGATTAAACTCCCACATACGGAGAGGCCAACGTTTGCACGGCAATATCCGCCGGACTAGCATTACTTGAATTATGCTGATGAGATTTATGTCCCTCCTAATAAGCTCCCGGATGCGATTCAGCAGTTCTGGTACATCGCCAGCAGGCCCATAACTCCGTCCCACATCGGTCCAAGACGCCAACTATGATGGAGAGCCTGAGCGGAACTCGGGGGCAGCTACCCACTTTGTGCCTCTAGGAGCAGTGACATAGAACCATCTTCGTTGCCATACGTCGGACACTTCCAGAAAAGAACCCTCTGGCCATGGGGCATCGGCGTTCCTGCTTCTTATGGCGCTTCCGCACTCCGCATGTCGCCCCTCAATCATCTTCGGCTTCACATTGAAGGTCTTTAGCCATAAGCCAAAGTGTGGGTTGACGTGGAGAAAAGCCTCGCACACGATAATAAAAGACGGGATATGGAGGATGGCGTCTGGAGCTAGAACATGGAAATCCAAGCCATAGTATAACATAAGCCCCCTCACAAAGGGGTCGAGGGTGAGGCCTAGGCCTCGGAGGAAGTGAGGAGTAAACACGACGCTCTCATTGGGCTCCGGCGTGGGGATGACTTGCCCCGGAGCAGGAAGCCTGTGCTGGATATCGGCAGTCAGGTATCTGACCTCCCTAAGCTTCGCAATATCCTCCTCCTGAATCGAGGATGCCACCCACCGTCCTGCTGCGTCGGATCTGGACATACTGGAGGATCTGGGGTGTTGGAGCTTAGGTTTTGGGCGATGGAGCTCGAGGTATGAGAAGGAGCAGGAGAGGTGGAGATGAGGCGTAGGCCTCGACCCCTTTATAAAAGGGATGAATACCAAGGGTCCTCAGTGTGACCGCTTGAGACTTATCTAAAAAGAAACACAGAATTATACCAACAGTCGCCGTGGGGTCGTATATGCCTATATTGATGAAAGATCCCGTATTAAGAGGGACACGATCTCTGCTTTGGCAGGACCTGCCGATAAAACCGCCTCGCAACGCAAGTCGAGGTGGATCAGGAAACGCTGGTTCGTGTTGGACCAGGTCACGATGCAAGGGCGCGACGTACGAAGATTGCTAGCAGAACGGATTTATGCTAAGGGTGTGTGAAGATCATCTTGCAGATCCGGACACAACCTACGTGTTCGATAATCACCTTGGAGTATTCGGAGGAGCAACCCGCCTTGCAATGCCGAAGATAAGACAGCACGCCGGACTCATCGTCATTGAAGCCTGGTTCAGGGGCTACTGAGGGAGTCCTGGATAAGGGGGTATCCGGACAGCCGGACTATATAGATCGTCCGGACTATAGAAGCGTCAAGATACAAGACTCAAGGCTTCGTCTCGTGTCCGGATGGGACTCTCCTTTGTGTGGAAGACAAGCTTGGCGATCCAGATATTATGTTTCCTTCCTTGTAACCGACTCCATGTGAACCCAGCTCTCCGGTGTCTATATAAACCGGAGAGCATGGTCCTTAGAAGGCCGATCACAATTACAATCATACCATCATAGGCTATCTCTTAGGATTTAGCCCCTACGATCTCGTGGTAGATCTACTCTTGTATTCCACATTTCTTCAATATTAATCAAGCAGGAAGTAGGGTTTTACCTCCATCGAGAGGGCCCGAACCTGGGTAAACATTGTGTCCCTTGCTTCCTGTTACCATCAGCCTAAGACGCACAGATCGGGACCCCCTACCCGAGATCCGCCGGTTTTGACACCGACAGCTCCCACATGTTCCACGATGATTTCATCGGATGAACCATGCTGTAGAGGATTCAAGTAATCCCGTATACAATTCCCTTTGTCAATCGGTACGTTACTTTCCCGAGATTCGACCGTCGGTATCCCAATACCTCGTTCAATCTCGTTACCGGCAAGTCACTTTACTCGTACTGTAATGCAGGATTCCGTGACCAACCACTTCGTCACATTGAGCTCATTATGATGATGCATTACCGAGTGGGACCAGAGATACCTCTCCGTCATACGGAGTGACAAATCCCAGTCTCGATCCGTGTCAACCCAACAGACACTTTCGGAGATACCTATAGTATACCTTTATAGTCACCCAGTTACATTGTGACGTTTGGTACACCCAAAGCACTCCTACGGTATCCGGGAGTTACATGATCTCATGGTCTAAGGAAATGATACTTGACATTGGGAAAGCTCTAGCAAACGAACTACACGATCTTGTGCTATGCTTAGGATTGGGTCTTGTCCATCACATCATTCTCCTAATGATGTGATCCCGTTATCAATGACATCCAATGTCCATAGTCAGGAAACCATGACTATCTGTTGATCAACGAGCTAGTCAACTAGAGGTTCACTAGGGACATGTTGTGGTCTATGTATTCACACATGTATTACGATTACCGGATAACACAATTATAGCATGAATAATAGACAATTATCATGAACAAGGAAATATAATAATAATCATTTTATTATTGCCTCTAGGGCATATTTCTAACAGTCTCCCACTTGCACTAGAGTCAATAATCTAGTTACATTGTGATGAATCGAACACCCATAGAGTTCTGGTGTTGATCATGTTTTGCTCGCAGAAGAGGTTTAGTCAACGGATCTGCGACATTCAGATCCGTATGCACTTTGCAAATATCTATGTCTCCATATTGAACATTTTCATGAATGGAGTTGAAGCGACGCTTGATGTGCCTGGTCTTCTTGTGAAACCTGGGATCCTTGGCAAGGGCAATAGCTCCAGTGTTGTCATAGAAGAGAGTGATCGGCCCCGACGCATTGAGTATGACTCCTAGGTCGGTGATGAACTCCTTCATCCATATTGCTTCATGCGCTACCTCCGAGGCTGCCATGTACTCCGCTTCACATGTAGATCCCGCCACGATGCTTTGCTTGCAACTGCACTAGCTTACTGCCCCTCCATTCAAAATATACACGTATCCGGTTTGTGACTTAGAGTCATCTAGATCTGTGTTGAAGCTAGCATCAACGTAACCCTTTACGACGAGCTATTCGTCACCTCCATAAACGAGAAACATATCCTTAGTCCTTTTCAGGTATTTCAGGATATTCTTGACCGTTGTCCAGTGTTCCGTGCCGGGATTACTTTGGTACCTTCCTACCAAACTTACAGCAAGGTTTACATTAGGTCTGGTACACAACATGGCATACATAATAGACCCTATAGCTGAGGCATAGGGGATGACACTCATCTTTTCTCTATCTTCTGCCATGGTCGGGCATTGAGCCGAGCTCAATTTCACACCTTGCAACACAGGCAAGAACCCCTTCTTGGACTGATCCATATTGAACTTCTTCAATATCTTATCAAGGTATGTGCTTTGTGAAAGACCTATGTGGCGTCTCGATCTATCTCTATAGATCTTCATGCCTAATATGTAAGCAGCTTCTCCAAGGTCCTTCATTGAAAAACACTTATTCAAGTAGGCCTTAATGTTGTCCAAAAGTTCTATATCATTTCCCATCAAAAGTATGTCATCTACATATAATATGAGAAATGCTACAGAGCTCCCACTCACTTTCTTGTACACGCAGGCTTCTCCATAAGTCTGCATAAACCCAAACACTTTGATCATCTCATCAAAGCGAATGTTCCAACTCCGAGATGCTTGCACCAGCCCATAAATGGATCGCTGGACCTTGCATACCTTGTTAGCATTCTTAGGATCGGCAAAACCTTCCGGCTGCATCATATACAGTTCTTCTTTAAGATAGTCGTTAAGGAATGCCGTTTTGACGTCCATTTGCCATATCTCATAATCATAGTATGCGGCAATTGCTAACATGATTCGGACAGACTTCAGCTTCGCTACAGGAGAGAAAGTCTCATCGTAGTGAACCCCTTGAACTTGCCGATAACCCTTAGCGACAAGTCGAGCTTTATAGATGGTAACATTACCATCCGCGTCCATCTTCTTCTTAAAGATCCATTTGTTTTCTATCGCTCGCTGATCATCGAGCAAGTCTGTCAAAGTCCACACTTTGTTTTCATACATGGATCCTATCTCAGATTGCATGGCTTCAAGCCATTTGTTGGAATCTGGGCCCGCCATTGCTTCTTCATAGTTCGAAGTTTCACCGTTGTCTAACAACATGATTTCTAGGACAGGGTTGCCATACCATTCTGGTGTGGAACGTGTCCTTGTGGACCTTTGAAGTTCAGTAGCAACTTGATCCGAAGTACCTTGATCATCATCATTAACTTCCTCTCCAGTCGGTGCAGGCACCACATGAACATCTTCCTGAGCTGCGCTACTTTTCGGTTCAAGAGGCAGTACTTCATCGAGTTCTACTTTCCTCCCGCTTATTTCTTTTGAGAGAAACTCTTTCTGCAGAACGGACCCTTTCTTGGCAACAAAGATCTTGCCTTCGGATCTAAGGTAGAAGGTGTACCCAATGGTTTCCTTAGGGTATCCTATGAAGACGCATTTTTCCGACTTGGGTTCGAGCTTTTCAGGTTGAAGTTTCTTGACATAAGCATCGCATCCCCAAACTTTTAGAAACGACAGCTTAGGTTTCTTCCCAAACCATAATTCATACTGTGTCGTCTCAACGGATTTAGACGGTGCCCTATTTAAAGTGAATGTAGTTGTCTCCAGAGTGTAACCCCAAAATGATAGTGGTAAATCGGTGGGTGACATCATAGATCGCACCATATCCAATAGAGTGTGATTACAAAATTCGGACACACCGTTACGCTGAGGTGTTCCAGGAGGCATCAGTTGTGAAACGATTCGACATTTCCTTAAGCACGTACCAAATTTGTGACTTAAATATTCTCCTCCATGATCTGATCGTAAGAACTTTATTTTTCGGTCACGTTGATTCTCTACCTCATTCCGAAATTCCTTGGGCTTTTCAAAGGTCTCAGACTTGTGTTTCATCAAGTAGACATACCCATATCTACTTAAGTCATCAGTGAGAGTGAGAACATAACGATAGCCACCGCGAGCCTCAACGCTCATTGGACCGCACACATCAGTATGTATAATTTCGAATAAGATGGTTGCTCGCTCCATTGTTCCGGAGAACGGAGTCTTAGTCATTTTACCCACGAGGCATGGTTCGCACGTGTCAAATGATTCGAAATCAAGAGACTCCAAAAGTCCATCTGTATGGAGCTTCTTCATGTGTTTGACACCAATGTGACCAAGGCGGCAGTGCCACAGATATGTGGGACTATCATTATCAATCTTACATCTTTTGGTATTCACACTATGAATATGTGTAACATCACGTTCTAGATTCATTAAGAATAAACCATTGACTAGCGGGGCATGACCATAAAACATATCTCTCATATAAATAGAACAACCATTATTCTCTGATTTAAATGAGTAGCCATCTCGTATTAAACGAGATCCAGATACAATGTTCATGCTCAAAGCTGGCACTAAATAACAATTATTGAGGTTTAAAACTAATCCCATAGGTAAATGTAGAGGTAGCGTGCCGACGGTGATCACATCGACCTTGGAACCATTCTCGACGCGCATCGTCACCTCGTCCTTCGCCAGTCTCCGTTTATTCTGCAGCTCCTGTTTTGAGTTACAAATATGAGCAACTGCACCGGTATCAAATACCCAGGAGCTACTACGAGTACTGGTAAGGTACAGATCAATTACATGTATATCACATATACCTTTAGTGTTGTCGGCCTTCTTGTCTGCTAAGTACTTGGGGCAGTTCCGCTTCCAGTGTCCACTTCCATTGCAATAAAAGCACTCAGTCTCAGGTTTGGGTCCATGCTTTGGCTTCTTCCCGGCAACTGGCTTACCGGGCGCGGCAACTCCCTTGCCGTCCTTCTTGAAGTTCTTTTTACCCTTGCCTTTCTTGAAACTAGTGGTTTTATTGACCATCAACACTTGATGTTCCTTTTTGATTTCCACCTCCGCTGATGTCAGCATTGAAAATACTTCAGGAATAGTTTTCACCATCCCCTGCATAGTGTAGTTCATCACAAAGCTCTTGTAGCTAGGTGGGAGCGACTGAAGGATTCTGTCATTGACCACCTCGTCCGGGAGGTTAATATCCAGCTGGGACAAGTGGTTGTGCAACGCAGACATCTTGAGTATGTGCTCACTGACAAAACTATTTTCCTCTATCTTACAACTATATAACTTGTCGGAGACTTCATATCTCTCGACCCGGGCATGAGCTTGGAAAACCATTTTTAGCTCTTCGAACATCTCATATGCTCCGTGTTGCTCAAAACGCTTTTGGAGCCCCGGTTCTAAGCTGTAAAGCATGCCGCATTGAACAAGGGAGTAGTCATCAACACGCGACTGCCAGGCATTCATAACGTCTTGAGTTGCAGGGAAAACGGGTGCTTCACCTAGCGGTGCATCTAGGACATATGCTCTTTTGGCAGCTACGAGGATGATCCTCAAGTTCCGGACCCAGACCGTGTAGTTGCTGCCATCGTCTTTCAGCTTGGTTTTCTCTAGGAACGCGTTGAAGTTGACGGCAACATTAGCGTGGGCCATTTGATCTACAAGACATATTGAAAAGTTTTTAGACTAAGTTCATGATAATTAAGTTCATCTAATCAAATTATTTAATGAACTCCCACTCAGATAGACATCCCTCCAGTCATCTAAGTGATCCATGATCCGAGTCAACTAGACCGTGTCCGTTCATCACGTGAGACGGACTAGTCATCATCAGTGAACATCTTCATGTTGATCGTATCTTCTATACGACTCATGTTCGACCTTTCGGTCTCTTGTGTTCCGAGGCCATGTCTGTACATGCTAGGCTCGTCAAGTCAACCTAAGTGTTTTGCATGTGTAAATCTGTCTTACACCCGTTGTATGTGGACATCAGAATCTATCACACCTAATCATCACGTGGTGCTTCGAAACAATGAACTTTCGCAACGGCGCACAGTTAGGGGGAACACTTTCTTGAAATTATTATGAGGGATCATCTTATGTCCTACCGTCGTTCTAAACAAATAAGATGCAAAAACATGATAAACATCACATGCAATCAAATAGTGACATGATATGGCCAATATCATATTGCTCCTTTGATCTCCATCTTCGGGGCGCCATGATCATTTTCGTCACCGGCATGACACCATGATCACCATCATCATGATCTCCATCATCGTGTCTCCATGAAGTTGTTAGCCAACTATTACTTCTACTACTATGGCTAACGGTTTAGCAAAGAAGTAAAGTAATTACATGGCGCCGAAACAAGATAAGACTAGTAGTGACAAGTAAATTGACAAAATCTACGCCCACAACAAATTTGTGTTCTACTCGTGCATAGAAACTACGCATAGACCTAGCTCATGATGCCACTATTGGGGAACGTTGCAGAAAATAAAAAATTTCTACGCTTCACCAAGATCAATCTATGGAGTCATCTAGAAATGAGAGAGAGGAGTGCATCTACATACCCTTGTAGACCACGAGCGGAAGTGTTCAAGAGAACGGGGTTGAGGGAGTCGTACTCGTCGTGATCCAAATCACCGAAGATCCTAGTGCCGAACGGACGGCACCTCCGCGTTCAACACACGTACGGTTGGGGAAGACGTCTCCTCCTTCTTGATCCAGCAAGGGGGAAGGAGAGGTTGATGGGGATCCAGCAGCACGACGGCGTGGTAGTGGAAGTAGCGGGGAATCTCAGCAGGGCTTCGCCAAGCTCAATGAGAGGGAGAGGTGTTGCGAGGAGAGAGGGAGGCGCCAGGGACTAGGGTGCGCAACCCTCCCTCCCCCCTCTTTATATAGAGGCCCTCGGGGGGGGGGGGAGCCGGTCCCCTAGAGATCCAATCTCAAGGGGGGCGGCGGGCAAGGGGGGGGGACTTGCCCCCCAAGTCAGGTGTGGCGCCCCCCACCCCTAGGGTTTCCAACCCTAGGCGCAGGGGGAGCCCCAAGGGGGCCGCACCAGCCTACCAGGGGCTGGTTCCCTTCCCACTTCAGCCCATAGGGCCCTCCGGGATAGGTGGCCCCACCCGGTGGATCCCCGGGACCCTTCCGGTGGTCCCGGAACAATACTGGTGACCCCAGAAACTTTCCCGGTGGCCGAAACTGGACTTCCTATATACAAATCTTCACCTCCGGACCATTTCGGAATTCCTCGTGACATCCGGGATCTCATCCGGGACTCTGAACAACTTTCGGGTTACCGCATACTAATATCTCTACAACCCTAGCGTCACCGAACCTTAAGTGTGTAGACCGTACGGGTTTAGGAATCATGCAGACATGACCGAGACAGCTCTCCGGCCAATAACCAACAGCGGGATCTGGATACCCATGTTGGCTCCCACATGTTCCATGATGATCTCATCGGATGAACCACGATGTCGAGGATTCAAGTAATCCCGTATACAATTCCCTTTGTCAATCGGTACGTTACTTGCTCGTGATTCGATCGTCGGTATCCCAATACCTCGTTCAATATCGTTACCGGCAAGTCACTTTACTCGGACTGTAATGCATGATCCCGTGACCAACCACTTGGTCACATTGATCTCATTATGATGATGCATTACCGAGTGGGCCCAGAGATACCTCTCCGTCATATGGAGTGACAAATCCCAGTCTCGATCCATGTCAACCCAACAGACACTTTCGGAGATACCTGTAGTATACCTTTATAGTCACCCAGTTACGTTGTGACGTTTGGTACACCCAAAGCACTCCTACGGTATCTAGGAGTTACACGATCTCATGGTCTAAGGAAATGATACTTGACATTGGAAAAGCTCTAGCAAATGAACTACACGATCTTGTGCTATGCTTAGGATTGGGTCTTGTCCATCACATCATTCTCCTAATGATGTGATCCTGTTATCAATGACATCCAATGTCCATAGTCAGGAAACCATGTCTGTTGATCGACGAGCTAGTCAACTAGAGCCTCACTAGGGACATGTTGTGGTCTATGTATTCACACATGTATTATGATTTCCAGATAACACAATTATAGCATGAATAATAGACAATTATCATGAACAAGGAAATATAATAATAATCATTTTATTATTGCCTCTAGGGCATATTTCCAACAGACCTAGGGCATTTTGAGGAAGCCCATCATTGGAGTATACAAGCCAAGTTCTATAATGAAAAATTCCCACTAGTATATGAAAGTGATAACATACGAGACTCTCTATCATGAAGAACATTCTGCTATTTTGAAGCACAAGTGTGGAAAAACAGATAGTAGCATTGTCCCTTCTCTCTTTTTCTCTCATTATTTTTTCTTTTTCTTTTTTCTTTCTCTTTTTTTTCTTTTTTTTCTTTTTTTTCTTTTTGGTGGGCTTCTTTGGCCTCTTTTTTTCTTGGGCTTCTTTGGCCTGTTCTATTTTTATAAAGTCCAAAGTCTCATCCCGACTTGTGGGGGAATCATAGTCTTCATCATCCTTTCCTCACTGGGACAATGCTCTAATAATGAACATCATCACACTTTTATTTATTTACAACTCAAGATTACAACTCGATACTTAGAACAAGATATGACTCTATATATATGCCTCTGGCGGTGAACCGGGATATGCAATGAATCAAGAGTGACATGTATGAAAAATTATGAGGTTGCTTTGCTACAAATATGATGTCAACTACATGATCATGCAAAGAGCAACATGACAATGGTAATGCGTGTCATAATGAACGGGACAGTGGAAAGTTGCATGGCAATATATCTCGGAATGGCTATGGAAATGCCATAATAGGTAGGTATGGTGGTTGTTTTGAGGAAGGTATATGTCGCGTGTATGGTACCGGCGAATGTTGCACGGCACAAGAGAGGCTAGCAATGGTGGAAGGGTGAGAGTGCGTATAATCCATGGACTCAACATTAGTCATAAAGAACTCATATACTTATTGCAAAAATCTACAAGCCATTGAAAACAAAGTACTATGTGAATGCTCCTAGGGGGATAGATTGGTAGGAAAAGACCATCGCTCGTCCCCGACCGCCACTCATAAGGAAGACAATCAACAAAAAAATTGCGCTACAACTTCATCACAAAGCGGTTCACCATACGTGCATGCTACGGGAATCACAAACTTCAACACAAGTATTCTTTAAATTCACAATTACCCAACTAGCATGACTCTAATATCACCACCTCTATATCTCAAAAGAATTATCAAGTATCAAATTGATCATAGCATCCAATTCAGTTTCTATGATAGTTTTTATTGTACCCAACTTGGATGCCTACCATTCTAGGACCAATTTTATAACCATAGCAAATACCATGCTTGTCGGCGTTCTGGGAACGGGGGTCCCCAGACTTGCCTTCCTGCGGCCTGTGGCGTGGCTCAAGGGGCAGCCCAGCATGACCCATCTTCATCAGCACGAGCTCAAGATCCTCGCGAGGGACCAAGCCTCGTGGGGCAGACGACAGGAAGCTTCCTCAGGCACGGCCTCATCACGCTGGCTCGCGAGGAGGCGGAGAGATCAAGGCGGGGTACCTCGCGAGGTGCCCATGACACAAGCGATGACGACCAAGGGCGCGAGGCGGGCGCCAGCCCACGCAGTGTCCTCCCTTTCCTCTTTGGTGCAAAGGAGGCAAGCGCAGGCGAGAGCATCAAGCAAAGGCATCCATTTCGGTGCAACAAGACCAAGACCGTCGCAACGGCAGGAAGGAAGTCATCGTGGAGCCCAGGAAGGCATCATCGTCAGAGCCTTTGACAGGCGAGGACCAACTTTAGTCAGGATAAGTGTACTAGATGTTCCCATTCAAAATGGCCAATTGTTGGCGCCCTTCCCGCTCAATATTTGGGGAGAGGCCCAGGGCCTTTGCCTATAAATAGGACTAGCCACCACAAGGTAGGAAAGGGAGGATCATCACCCAGAAACCAGTAGAAGGAGCGACTGAACTCCCCCTAGCAGTTCATGGCACCAGCCAAGAACAGACCCTCACGAGGTTGTTCTTCCTTGTATTGTTCATCATCAGCCCAAGAGGCAATCCACCACACCACACACTAGAGTAGAGTATTACACCACAATGGTGGCCTGAACCAGTATAAACCCTGTGTCTCTTGTGTTGTTCCTTTGATTGCTTAGATCATAGCGAGGCGGTGAGGTGCAGGTAGGAAGAGGGCAAAATCTCTACGCGCACCCCAGTGTTCGAATCTAGAGGGTCTGGCGGAACCCGAAATCTGACATTTGGCGCGCCAGGTAGGGGTGCGCCAGAATTCGCCTTCCGCCGCCCTGTTCCTCACCGACCATCACATCCATGTCAGACGCTCATCGGGCCCGCGCCGAGCGCCGAGCCGCTCTCGCTTCCCGCGTCGCCCAGACAGCCCCCGTCGGCGGCCATCCCCGCCGTTCCCCGTCGCGTGCCGTCAACGCCGCCACCGGCCCGGCGGGGAACAAGCAGCAAGCTTCGTCCCAGCATCCATCCATGAGGCTAGACGGCCGCACTGCTAAGCCCTCGCTCGCCCCAGCTGGTTCTTCATCCCGCGCACCCCGCGTGGCCATGGAGGCCCGAGCTGCGCTCATCGCAGCAAACGAGCTCCTACGCTACCGCCCAGTCGATGACGTCTACAAAGAGTGGCTCGACCGCATCGCCGAGCTCATCCGCTCCGCAGGGGGCTCCTCTGCGCCGTCCTTCTCGCTGCACCGCGCCCCGCCCTGCGCGGGCAATGAAGCTCCAGGGGCGCCTCAGCCACCTCCCCCTCAAGAAGGTGCCCTGGCCCCAAGGCGCGTGGCCCTTGGGAGGAACCCGCTCCGTTCGGCACCAGCGCAGCAAGAGCGGAGCTGCCAAGACGTCCCTCGCCCCCAAGAAGTTGCCTGAGTGCTCCCTGCTCCGGCCCTCATGACCACGCTCCTGTTCCAGCACGCCAAGACCCTGCGCTGCTCCCAGTTGCAGCGCATGGGGACCCGCAAGACCGAGCTCTTCGTCACCAAAGGCCTCCCATGGCCACAGCAGGCTGCCGCACCTTCACCACTGAGCTGTGCAGCGTCGCGTGGCCCTGCAAGTTCAAGCCGGACCTGCCTCCTCGCTATGACGGCACGGCCGACCCTGCGGAGTTCCTCCAGCTCTACGAGCTGGGCACCGAAGCCGCCAACAGGGACGAGAAGGTCATGGCGAACTAGTTTCCCATGGCACTCAAGGACGGGGCCTGCACCTAGCTCCTGAACCTGGCTCCTGGCACGATCTCCTCCTGGGACGAGATGCACACCCGTTTCATCGCCAACTTCCAAGGTACTCGTGACCGGCCACCCGCCGTGAGCGACATGCGCCGCATCAAGCAGCAACCAGGGGAGACCCTGCAGAAGTACATCCAGCGCTTCAACAACGCACGTCTCAAGATTCCCAAGGTGACCGAGGAGGCCATCATCTCAGCCTTATCCGACGATGTGCGTGACGTCAAGATGAAGGAGGAGCTGGCGATGCATGAAGATCTGTGCACTTCCTTGGAGCTGTTCAACTTGGCGACCAAGTGCGCCAGGGCTGAGGAAGGGCGCCTTTACCTCCTCGAGCTGCCAGCCACAGACCCAGAAGATAAGAAATCCAAGGCCAAGGACGTGAAGCGCAAGGGGGCTTCCATGCTCGCGGCAGAACCAGACACCAAGCGAGGCAGAGATCAGCCAGAGTCTTTCAAAGGCAGCCGGTACAGTGTGTACCACGACCTCCACACCCACAACACCAACGAATGTCAAGAGCTCCGACCATGCGAGAAGGGAGGATCGGCCGACGCCCCGACCGCAACGATCGCGGCTACGGCCGAGGAGGAAGAAGGAACGCAGGACACTGGGAAGACCGCGGCCCTCGCCAAGGGTGGCGCGATCGACCTCGCGAGGATCGCTGGCAGGATCAGCCTCGCGAGGGAGACTAGAGGGATCAGCCTCGCGAGGATCGTCCACCAGGGAACGCTGGCTTCCCTCCACTGCCACCGCAGCCAAGGAGAAACGAGGGCCATCATCAGGACGAGGGGGCTGGGGGCTTCCAGGAGCCACGCGCGATCGCCTGCATCCTGGGCGGAGCTCAAGCCCCAGCCTCTCAGCGCATCTTCAAGTAGTTTGCCCGTGAAGTGAATGCAGTCCTCCCCAAGCTCGAAGCCACGCGCCCCCTCAGGTGGTCGGCGTGCGCTATCACGCTCAGCTCAGCGGATCAGCTCAAGTGCGTGGCCGCAGCCGGAGTCCTCCCGATGCTTTGCTCCCTAGTCATCAGCAACGTGCAAGTCACCAGGACCCTCATCGAC
This sequence comes from Triticum aestivum, assembly GCF_018294505.1. Lineage (NCBI taxonomy): Eukaryota > Viridiplantae > Streptophyta > Magnoliopsida > Poales > Poaceae > Triticum > Triticum aestivum. The sequence continues at coordinate 597,654,604 of NC_057804.1, read as the reverse complement.
GGCGGGGCAGGTCTCAACATCCTGTCCGTAGAGACATTCAACAATCTCCAAGTGCCTTACGATCAGCTTCAGCCAACCAAGCAATTCTCCGGAGTCACCGATGGCTCCACGGTTCCGATTGGGCAGGTCCGACTCCCTGTAACCTTCGGGGCGCCCAACAACTACCGCACTGAGCTCATCGACTTTGACGTCGCCCACATTCGCCTGCCGTACAATGCCATCCTCGGCTACCCAGCTCTCGCCAAGTTCATGGCTGTGACTCATCACGGCTACAATGTCCTCAAGATGCCAGGAAGCGGTGGAGTCATCACGGTGCCCTGTGAAGAAAGAGACGCAGTGTGCTCCCTGGAGCGAGCTTTTCAGGCCGTGTCACTTGAAGACCCAAATCGCGGGAGCGGGAGGCTCCATGAGACCGCTCCCAAGAAGAAGAAGACATCGCCAGGCCCGACCCCTCAGGAGGCAGGCCCTTCAGGGTCTGCGCCTGCTCAGGGGGTACCTCCTTTTGTCGCATAGGGAGGCGCGCCCGGCGCCCTCCTCAAGCAGGGCTCAGGGGCTCCCTCCTGGAGGGCCACCGACCTTGCTAAGGTCACGAGGGAGGCGCTTGGGCACCACTTGGAGGCGTGTTTCAGAGCACGTCTCCATCAGGAAGGAGCAAGGCAAGGAGGGCCAAACCCTCAGGAGTTCGTCAGTCAGATCACACAGGAGTTGCAGGAGTCAAGAGTCATGAGTGGCAGCCGCCGCTTACTCGCCGCAGCTCCCCATCCAGGCGAGGATGGTGGGCTGCGCGTCTGCATCGACATCCCAGGGCTCAACCGAGCCGCCTCTCAGGAGTGCTTCTGGCCCTCACGCGTGGGGCGCTGCAAAGGCCCTCCCCACAGCTACGTTCGCATGCCCTACGGCTTGCCGAACGCAGCTGTTGTGTGCCAGTGCCTCATGAGGAGCATCCTGGAGGCTCAGGAGGCCAGGTGTTCCGCAGTCCTGGCGAAGATGGAGACGGTTCACGAAGAGCCACCAGCGTCTCCGGAGCCTCCCGAGGCTCCTGGGCCTGGGGGCTCGTGAAGATCGGCTTCCACAGCCCGCGACGCCCGCTACTTCAACACCCCTTCATCTTCAATGCTATCAGGTGACATCCTTCAAGTTTCGTTTCCAGCTGGGAGCGCCCTCAGGGCTGCATCATTCCCAGGCCACGTGGGTACGTCCCTGCGGTGTGTATCCCTTTTCTTCATGTTTTTAGCTTACCTTGTTGGGGCCGCCCTTCGGGCTGCATCATCCCCAAGTCGCTCGGGTCAGACCCAGCGGCATTTACCCCTCTTGCGTTTATTTTCAGGCCATGCATTCGACCCATCATGCTTGTTATTTGATGCCCGTCCGCGGCACCTCTTCTTCCTTCATGTCGGCCTCTTGCACGTTAAAGGGGGGGTGCCTGAGCATCGCGACTCAGGGCTCCTACTGGCTCTCCAGCCCTCACCCTCTGGCCTTGTCCACAGCATCACGACCTGGCAAACCAGCGATGGCTGAGACCCGCTCGAGGGCCGGGACCCGAGGACGTAGAGCGTCGACATCTAACCAAGCTTGCGTGTTAAAGGGGGGATGCCTGAGCATCACGAATCAGGGCTCCTACCGGCTCTCTAGCCCTCACCCTCTGGCTTTGTCCACGGCATCGCGCCTTGGGAAACCAGCAACGGCTGAGACTCGCTCGAGGGCCAGGACCCGAGGACATAGAGCGTCGGCATCTAACCAAGCTTGCGCGTTAAAGGGGGGGTACCTGAGCATCGCGACTCATGGCTCCTACCGGCTCTCCAGCCCTCACCCTCTGGCTTTGTCCACGGCATCGTGACCTAGCAAACCAGCGACTGCTGAGACCCACTCGAGGGCCGGGACCCGAGGACGTAGAGCATCGGCATCTAGCCAAACTTGCAGGAACACATCACAAGATAAGGCCCAGTGACAGGCGCAACCCGCCTTGAGGTAGGGCCCCATGAGTCCCGCGCTGGCAGATACACCTCGTCAGGCCTTCGGAGCCTCGTCACCTCTCCAAAGCAACTAACGGCTGACCACCGCTCGTCATAGCGGACTCTTGTTCTTTTTGTGGTGGCCCTGCAGGACCCCTTCAAGGAGCAGCGCCAGGCGAGGCCCTCACAGTGTCCTCTTCACTCTCGTCCGCGTGAACCGCTTGCACGTTAAAGGGGGGGTACCTGAGCATCGCGACTCAGGGCTCCAACTGGCTCTCCAGCCCTCACCCTCTGGCTTTGTCCACGGCATCGCGACCTGGCAAACCAGCGACGGCTGAGACCCGCTCGAGAGCCGGGACCCAAGGACGTAGAGCAGAAAGGGGAGAAAAGGCGAGAGGGAAGAGGCACGCGGGGACCTCGCCAGGCAACCCCTCGCCAGCCAATGCGCGGACTTAGCGCCGCACCAGGAAGCGGCTCCTGACTCTCGAGATAAGTCATCCTCCGGGGCCACTAGCTATCGTAGCATCGTCCCCGCATCAAATGCAATCCCGTATTAGCAACGTCGCGCTCCTTTCTCACCGAACGATGGCTGCTTGAGCGCTAAAGGGGACCTCCTGAGCATCGCGACTCAGGGGCACTTACTGGACCCCGGGCCGCTCACCTCCTGGCCTTGACCACGACATCACGACCTGGCATACCAGCGGCGGCTGAAGCTTGCCTTGGGACCAGGACCTGTCGGTGCAGAGCGTCGAGCCCTCGCGAGGTTCAAAAGGAGGAACTAAGCTAAGGCGGGACGAGCTTCTCACACTGCTTCACGATAAGGATCATATTAACAAAAGGGACTACAGACACCTTACAAGCCCCCACGGGGTGTGTTCTTGGCGCCTGGTAGGAACAAAAGACGCGTATCCTAAGGAGTCCTAGCTACAGGAACCATCGCGGCAGATGCCATCATCAACAGTGGGCCGTCAGGCACCGGCGCCAACCTCATCCAGATCAGAGGCGGCGGCGGCCTAAGGAGCTCGTCCTGCTCCGAGAGCGGCGCAGGCTCGGGGGCTCGTAGATGTCGTCGCTCGTCTCCGGAGTCGCGAAGAGCTCGGCGGAGTCGCTGGATCCTCCGGCACCCCCGCCGCTTGGGGAGCTGCTGGAAGAACGTGTGACGGCAGGCCTGGTCCCTGCCGCTCTAGAGCTTCTTCCGCTGCCTCTGGGACAGCATTCCAGCTGACGCCCATCGTCGTCGAAGACCTTGAAGAGCATCAAGGAGGCGCCATCATAATCCAGGTGGATCACGAGGGCCCCCTCCGATCGACAGACCCGAGCGATCTCGCCCCAGCCCCGGGTCATGAAGACCTTGCCGGGAGAGATGACCTCGACATCCGCATCGGTCGCAGGAGTCTGGCAGTCGGCGTGCTGCAGCCAGAGCCTGAAAGGCCCCCTTGGCGGAATCTCGAAGGCGATGGAAGGAGGAAGGCGAATCCAAGAGCGAGGAGGCATGGCGGCGTGGAGCACAAACTCTCGGGAGGAGCCCTCGGCGTGAACTCCAGGAGGGACAACACGCACCGCCGTGACCCGCCGGCACCGACGGCGACCACGTCCATGGCGCCCGACATCAACTCCTGCAGGGCCCTCAAGGTGGGCGTACAAGGGCAGCGGGAACCCTGGCGGCGGCCGCTCGCACCAAGGCCTCGTCACCTCCTGCCGCGCGCCCTCATCTCGGCGGCAGAGGACCAACCGCTTCTTCGGCGGAAGTGGGTCAGGACCCTCTCGGGGGGCCTTTCCCTTCTCTTCTGCGGAGAACCAGTGGATCGGGGCCATGGCGGCAAGGCGGAGCAATAGCGAAGATGAAGAAGAGGAGGAGTAGCAAAGGAAGATGAACTGGAATGGGTCGCGCCGTTCCGTACTTATAGCCGGAGGAGGCCAACTGTCGGCCTCCACGACCGCAGGTAATCATGACCCGTTTTTGCATGCAGGGACTTGTCAGTTCGTGCAGTTTCCGAGGCGTCGTGGGGGAGCGGAGCCGCCCACGTCCAACCAACCGCCACGCGGCGCCCGAGGCCGTAGGCTGTTGGGGCCCGCGACGCTTCGCACTTGCCCCTTCACTTCTCTGCTCAGCCAAGTCCGAGTGCGCCTTGGGCCCGGGGGCTACTGTCGGTGTTCTGGGAAGAGGGGTCCCCAGACTTGCCTGCCTGCGGCCTGCGGCGTGGCTCAAGGGGCAGCCCAGCACGGCCCATCTTCATCAGCACGAGCTCAAGACCCTCGCGGGGCGGACGACATGAAGCTTCCTCAGGCACGGCCTCATCAGGCTGGCTCGCTAGAAGGCGGAGAGATCTAGGCGGGGTACCTCGCAAGGTGCCCATGACGCAACACATGATGACCAAGGGCGCCAGGCGGGCGCTAGCCCGCGCGGTGTCCTCCCTTTCCTCTTTGGTGCAAAGGGGGCAAGCGCAGGCGAGAGCATCAAGCAAAGGCATCCATTTCGGTGCAACAAGACCAAGACCGTCGCAACAGCAGGAAGGAAGTCATCGTGGAGCCCAGGAAGGCGTCATCGTCAGAGCCTTTGACAGGCGAGGACCAACTTTAGTTAGGATAAGTGTACTAGATGTTCCCCTTCAAAATGGTCAATTGTTGGCGCCCTTCCCGCTCAATATTAGGGGAGAGGCCCAGGGCCTTTGCCTATAAATAGGACTAGCCACCACAAGGTAGGAAAGGGAGGATCATCACCCGAAAACCAGTAGAAGGAGCGACTGAACTCCCCCTAGCAGTTCATCGCACCAGCCAAGAACAGACCCTCACGAGGCTGTTCTTCCTTGTATTGTTCATCATCAGCCCAAGAGGCAATCCACCACACCACACACTGGAGTAGGGTATTACACCACAATGGTGGCCTGAACCAGTATAAACCCTGTGTCTCTTGTGTTGTTCCTTTGATTGCTTTGATCATAGAGAGGCGGTGAGGTGCAGGTAGGAAGAGGGCGAAATCTCCGTGCGCACCCCAGTGTTCGAATCTAGAGGGTCTGCCGGAACCCGAAATCCGACAATGTTGTTCTAAGAGACTCTCAAAATAATATAAGTGAAGCATGAGAGATCAACAATTTCTTCAAAATTAAGCCACCGCCGTGCTCTAAAAGATATAAGTGAAGCACTAGAGCAAAAATTATCTAGCTCAAAAGATATAAGTGAAGCACATAGAGTATTCTAATAAATCCCAATCAAGTGGGCTTCTCCCAAAAGGTGTGTACAGCAAGGATGATTGTGTTAGACTAAAAATCAAAGACTAATATCATACATGACGCTCCAAGCAAAACACATATCATGTGGCGAATAAAAATATAGCTCCAAGTAAAGTTACCAATGAACGAAGACGAAAGAGGGGATGCCTTCCCGGGGGCATCCCCAAGCTTAGGCTTTTGTCTAATCTAGAATATCTTGGGGTGCCATGGGCATCCCAAAGCTTAGGCTGTTGCCACTCCTTATTCCATAGTCCATCAAATCTTTACCCAAAACTTGAAAACTTCACAACACAAAACTCAACAGGAAATCTCATAAGCTCCGTTAGTGCAAGAAAGAAAAAACACCACATAAGGTACTGTAATGAACTCATTCTTTGTTTATATTGGTGTTAAACCTACTATATTCCAAGTTCTCTATGGTTATAGATGCATCAAAATAAGCAAACAACACACGAAAGGCAGAATCTGTCAAAAACAGAACAGTCTGTAGCAATCTGTAATTTTAGGTTAATTCTCGAACTCCAAAAATCCTACCAAAATAGGAAGTCCTAGGCAATTTGTCTGTTGGTCTACAGCAAAAAGAATCAACGCAAAATCACGTTTCTGTGATTTATTGAATTTTTTCTCGTGAGCGCAAAGTTTCTGTTTTTCAGCAGAATCAAATTAACTCATACCATAGGTTATCCTATAGGTTTTACTTGGCACAAACACTAAATAAAACATGATAACACATCTAAACAGAAAGTAGATACAAAATTTATTATGAAATGGGACAAAAACAAAAAACCAAAAGAAAATTGGGTTGCCTCCCAACTAGCGCTATCGTTTAATGCCCCTAGCTAGGCATAAAAGCGAAGATAGATCTAATTAGTGCCATCTTTGATGCTTGATTCATAAGTAGAGCACTTGTCATCCTTAGGAATTTCTTTCTTTTTAGTAATGATTAAACTTCTAGGCAAGGAATCAAGAAATTTACTTGTAGCAAAAGGTTCCTCAATGATAGTGGAAAAACTGAAGTGAACACTTATGGATTTGAGATACGCACATTCCTTACTCGAAGATTCACCCTTATTTTTAGGAACATATATTAATTTGCCAAATTTACTAGGAGGAGCTGGAGTATTTTTCATGGATGAAAAGGCAGACCCTAAGTTAGTAATTATATTCTCAAGTTTACCAATTCTTGTAGATTCTTGTTCTACTTTTTCATTAACTATAGGTTCCTTTTCTTTAAGATTTTTCAGAGAAACTCCAACCTTAGATACATATTGGGTAATTTGGTTGTGGATGTTTTTATCCAAATTTTCAATTAACTCTACAGTGGCAACTTTATTATCGATAATTTCAAGCCTTTGCATCACATGTTCTAAGGTTAAAATAGTTCCATTAACCAAAAGAGGTGGTGGGCCAAACAAATCTAACATAGCATTATAAGCATCAAACGTATGGCTAATCAAGAAATCCCCTCCAGTAATGGTATCAAGAATGCACCTATTGCAAGGAGTGATGCCTACATAAAAATTGCGAAGAAGAACGGAAGTAGAAAGCTTCCTATTATATTTATTTTGAGCATTGCAAATTCTATGCCAAGCATCTTTTAAATTTTCTCCCTCCCTTTGTTTAAAATTAATAATTTCATGTTCGGGAGTAACAACAAGGATAGGAGGACTAGCCATTAAGACAAGGTAAACAATCTAACACATGAGCAAACAGAAAAAGGCAAGCGAAAGAGAGAGGAGATTGGGAAAGAGAGGGCGAATAAAACGGCAAGTGTGAAGTGGGGGAGAGGAAAATGAGAGGCAAATGGCAAATAATGTAAATGCGAGGGAGATGAGTTTGAGATGGGTACTTGGTATGTCTAGACATGAGCGAAGACCTCCCCGGCAACGGTGCCAGAAATCCTTCTTGCTACGTCTTGAGCTTGCGTTGGTTTTCCTTGAAGGGGAAAGGGTGATGCAGCACAGTAGCGTAAGTATTTCCCTCAGTTTTTGAGAACCAAGGTATCAATCCAGTAGGAGGCTCCTCAAAAGTCCCATGCACCTACACAAAGAAACAAAGAACTTGCAACCAACGCGATAAAGGGGTTGTCAATCCCTTCACGGCCACTTGCGAAAGTGAGATCTGATAGAGATAATATGATAAGACAAATATATTTTTGGTATTTTATTATATAGATTGGAAAAGTAAAGATGCAAATAAAAGTAGACTGAAAGCTTATATGATAAGAGATAGACCCGGGGGCCATAGGTTTCACTAGAGGCTTCTCTCAAGATAGCATAAATATTACGGTGGGTGAACAAATTATTGTCAAGCAATTGATAGAAAAGCTAATAATTATGAGATGATCTAGGTATGATCATGTATATAGGCATCACATCCGTGGCAAGTAGACCGATTCCTGCCTGCATCTACTACTATTACTCCACACATCGACCGCTATCCAGCATGCATCTAGAGTATTAAGTTCATAAGAACAGAGTAACGCTTTAAGAAAGATGACATGATGTAGAGGGATAAACTCATGTAATATGATATAAACCCCATCTTTTTATCCTTGATGGCAACAATACAATACGTGCCTTGCTGCCCCTGCTGTCTCTGGGAAAGGACACCGCAAGATTGAACCCAAAGCTAAGCACTTCTCCCATGGCAAGAAAGATCAATCTAGTAGGCCAAACCAAACCGATAATTCGAAGAGACTTTCAAAGATAACTCAATCATACATAAAAGAACTCAGAGGAGATTCAAATATTTCTCATAGATAAACTTGATCATAAACCCACAATTCATCGGATCTCGACAAACACACCGCAAAAAGAGTTACATTGAATAGATCTCCAAGAAGAGGAAGGAGAACATGGTACTGAGATTCAAAGAGAGAGAAGAAGCCATCTAGCTAATATCTATGGACCCGAAGGTCTCTGGTAAACTACTCACAACTCATCGGAGAGGCCTTGGAGTTGATGTAGAGGCCCTCCATGGTTGATTCCTCCCCCGGCAGAGTGCCGACGACGGCTCCAAGACGGGATCTCGCGGATACAGAAGGTTACGGTGGTGGAAATTGTTTTTCGGTGGCTCCCCTGATGGTTTCGGGGTACATATGTATATATAGGAGGAAGAAGTACGTCGGTGGACGCCCGAGGGGCCCACGAGATAGGGGGCGTGCCCAGTAGGGGGGGGGCGCTCTCCACCCTCGTGGCTTCCTCGATTGCTTCTTGACTTGCACTCCAAGTCCTCCGGATCACGTTTGTTCCAAAAAGATCGCTCCCGAAGGTTTCATTCCGTTTGGACTCCTTTTGATATTCCTTTTCTTCAAAACACTGAAATAGGCAAAAAAACAGCAATACAGGCTGGGCCTCCGGTTAGTAGGTTAGTCCCAAAAATGATATAAAAGTGTAAAGTAAAGCCCGTAAACATCCAAAACAGGTAATATATTAGCATGGAACAATCAAAAATTATAGATACATTGGAGACGTATCACTTGCCTCGTGCTCTTCCCGGGTGTTCAGGATTTCCCAGGGCGCGCGTAAGCTCATCATTCTCTCTGTTGGGCGTGAATACCCCCTTTCGAGCTTCTTCTATTGCTTCAACTAACTTAACATCTGCTCCTTGAAGACATGCCTTCTTCGAAACCTGGCCTATCTTCGGGTCCAACGCCCCCCATGCACATAGAAACAAGTTTTGCACCTGGGGGGGGGGGGGCAGCTCAATGTAACTGGAGTGACCTGTGCAGCCAGCATCTCCTGCTCAGACTTATCCCACTTAGGCATTGACACCGTGTAGCCACCTGGCCCCAGCCTATGGAATTGCTCCTTTCTTGTGGCATTGGCCTTGTTTTTTCTGGACCATTCCTTAGATAATTCTGATGCCTTGAATTTCATGAAAGCCGTCCAGTATTCTCTTTGGTTCTCCAGTGTTCCCTTGAATTCTGGAGTCTTCTTTCCTGCTTTGACATAGTTATTCCATACAGTTTTCTTGTGGTTGTTGAATGCAATTGCCATCTTCCTAAGAGCAGCATCCTTGACTTTCTCCACATCTGCAGCTGTGAAATGATCTGGTAGGGTGAAATGTTCCATGAGATCTTCCCAAAGCACAATTTTTGCTCTGTCATCGACAAAAGTAAGATCTAGACGGGGCTTTAATGGATGTTTCCATTCTTGAAGGGAGATCGGGACTTTGTCCTTCACAAGAACACCGCACTGATGAACGAACTTGTTCGCAATGTTCTTAGGCGCTATTGGTTGGCCATTAGTTTTGATGGCATCGATGTTGTACTTTATGCCCTCCTTCAACTTTTTTCCCGGGCCTCGCACTCTGCTTGTAGAAGATTTGCTCGATCCAGAGGGCTCAAAATAAGAAAGATCGATTCGTCAATATATCTTCAAATCATTTAAAACATGTGAGATCACCAAATGACTGCTTATATAAATATACCTCGCGCGGTCTCTGTTTTATCAAGATCAACATTTTCTTCGCCATCATAATCATTAATATCTTCTCCATCATAATCATTAACTTCTTTGCCATCACAACCCATGACTTCATCAATTCGGTCATCGCGATCGAATATCATATCATCACCCTCCCCGATATTGTTCAGATATTGGGAGCAGTCATCTTCTTCATTTCGATTATCTGGCGTGTGAGGGAAGCGTATGATCTCGAACATCGCCTCTTCTCCCTCTCTGCCGGTATTGTTTGCCATAGCTTTTATTTAACAAATCCAGAAGAAATATAAAACAATTTAGTATTCAAATTGCAATATGCATGCATGCAATCAATAAGAGGAAATCCTGAATCATAGTACATAATATGCATCGTCTCGAATAATATATAACCTCGAATACATCGTCTTGAATATTATATATTGAATACATCACTAGCTAGCTATCTAATAAAGATTGCATACTATAGAATAATCTAGGCCACTCGCGGTTCCTGAGGCGCGGGCGGTGGACACCCAAAGAGAAGGAACCATCATAGGATCATAGCTCCGGTCATCTCCCCAAAGGCCCTGCCAGGTATTGAAGAACCTGACGTCCATAGCAGCCATGTAGCGGCGGACGTGCTCGTCCTCCTCCCTGACATGGTGACGCACCACCTACAGCAGGGCCGGCTCCCTCCGCACCGAAAGTGGCCCACGGGAACGCCACCAAAGGAGCTCAGGGTCGACGACGGGACCCGAGTTCCTCACCAAGCGGCGAGCCCCTGAAAGTAGCACCTCCCAGTGCCAGCCCGGCGGAGCCCAGTCCCGGACATGGGTCCTCTGAAGCAGGACGTCGCCGCGAACGGGTCGACGGCGAGAATGCGGGCCGGGCATCATCGAGAACAAATACTATATGCCACAAAAGTAACATTTTTTAAATGATTGGGTTGTGATTTCTTATAAGCAAATTATAAATTTGTATAACTAAAATTATAAGAAACTAAAACTAACATTTCTATAACAATTCTATAACAATTTGAAATTAATCTAATTCATCTAGCTAAAACTAACATTTCTAAAATTTACATTTCTATAACATTTCTATAACAATTTGAAATTAATCTAATTCATCTAGCTAAAACTAACATTTCTAAAATTTCAGACATTTCTATAACATTTCTAACATTTCTATATACTACTTGACATTAATATAATCTAATTAATTAATTCATCTAAAACTTTGTATGAAAAACAGAAAAACAGAAAAAACTAAAAACTAAAAACAGAAAAATTGTGTGTGGGTGCGTGCGCATGTAGTGTGAGTGTGTGTGTGCGTGTAGTGTGTGTGTGTGTGTGTGTGTGTGCGGGCGTGACGGGGATGGCGACTGAGGGAGTCCCGGACTAGGGGGTGTCCGGATAGCCGAACTATCATCATCGGCCGGACTCCAAGACTATGAAGATACAAGATTGAAGACTTCGTCCCGTGTCCAGATGGGACTTTCCTTGGCGTGGAAGGCAAGCTTGGCGATACGGATATGTAGATCTCCTACCATTGTAACCGACTCTGTGTAACCCTAGCCCTCTCCGGTGTCTATATAAACCGGATGGCCTTAGTCCATAGGACGAACAACAATCATACCATAGGCTAGCTTCTAGGGTTTAGCCTCCTTGATCTCGTGGTAGATCTACTCTTGTAACCCACATCATCAATATTAATCAAGCAGGACGTAGGGTTTTACCTCCATCAAGAGGGCCCGAACCTGGGTAAAAACATCGTGTCCCTCGTCTCCTGTTACCATCCGCCTAGACGCACAGTTCGGGACCCCCTACCCGAGATCCGCCGGTTTTGACACCGACATTGGTGCTTTCATTGAGAGTTCCTCTGTGCCGTCGCGATCAGGAAGGATGCCTTCTCCCGTCTTTAAAGACGGCACCGTCGTCAAGAGAGCTTTGGCCGCCGGCCAAACTGTCCGGCTAGGTGGTTTTCTTATGACCGCCTGTTCGGCCACCGCTCCGACAATGACCTCTCAGGTCATCAAAAGCGATCTTCACGTCAGCCCGGAATCCGCCGAGCAGTTAGATCCGATTGAGCTCTCCTCTGTAAACGAGCTCTTGGATCGCATCGCCGCCCTGGGAGTCGCTACAGACTACGATCAGATTGGGCTTAAACCCGATCTGAGAGAGATTAACTCTCCTCAGGCCACCCACGACGTTGTCGTGGTAGAGGAACAATGCGGCAACCCTTCTTCTACGTTGAAAACCAACTATGTCCGGATTCTGGATCCCTCCAAGACGGATTCCCATGAAGGGACGGACGCTAATCAGATACTGAACTTAGAGTCAGGCATCAGACTAGATTCGTTGGAAAGCATCCAGCAAGTCAAGCTCCCAAATCCGGAAACTTCTTGGCCTTTGAGCCTCAGATCGGGCGGGGTTCCGAACTTGATTCCACCCGCCCACCCAAACATAAGTGATCTATCTCGAATACGGCAAGAGCCCGATGAAACAGTACATCATTACCGGGCCAGATTCCTCCTGGTTATGAACAGGATAAAGGACTGCTGCGAAGAAAGCGCGATTTCAATTTTCTGCAACAATTGCACGGACAGGGGAATCATGAACGCCATAAGTCGTCGCGAAGTTACATGCTTCATCGACCTAGCGACTATCGTACAAAAATACTGTGCGGTAGAGAGTGCCAGGAACACCGAAACTAGGTTTTGGGACAGTCCGGCCTTGACCACAACCCTAGTCCGAAGTAAAAGGGTGCGCCATACTCAAGCACCTGGGTTAAAAACCAAAAAGCAAAGACCCCCTAAAGGGCATGGAACCGTACTGGAGGGCTGGCTCAACGGACCCTGCAAAATCCACAGTACGGAGGGCGCCACTGCAACACACAGCCTTCGAGCATGTTGGATACTACGGCAGGTGGCCAAAAGTGGCGAAGGCTTTTTAGCCCCGGGCAAACAGCCCAGCAGTACCGGTACGGTATTAACAGTCTTCGAGACTTTCACATCAAATAACATGCGAAAACGAACAATCCGCGGCCTCGCCGAAGTCTACCAAGTAGCAACAGCAAATCCATGGAGTGACACGGCTATCACCTTCAACGCCAGCGACGAACCTAAATTCCGAACAGCTAGAGCACCAGCCGCATTGGTCCTCAGTCCGATAGTGGACGGCTTTCGCCTTACCAAGGTACTCATGGATGGCGGCAGCGGATTAAACCTCATCTACGAGGAAACCCTTCAAAAAATGGATATTGACTGGAGCCGCATCGAGCGAAGCAGCACAACCTTCAGAGGGATAATCCCTAGTCGAGAAGTACGCTGCACAGGAAAAATCACACTAGATGTAGTGTTCGGCTCACCGGACAATTACAGGTCCGAGGAGGTCACGTTCCAAGTGGCCCCATTCGGCAGCGGATATCACGCTTTGTTAGGGCGAGAGGCATTCACAATCTTCCAAGCTATACCCCACTACGGGTACATGAAGCTCAAAATGCCCGGACCCAATGGGATAATCACTCTTGCCAGTGATCCAGATACAGCACTCCGCGCTGAAAATAAGACAGCCGCACTGGCCCTAGAGGCATTGTCCGAAGCCCTAGCGGCAGAGGAACTAACTACGCTGCGCTCCACGGTGGATAGGGACGATGTGATACTCGATAAGAGGTCCAAGTCCACCTCTTTTAAACCAGCAGACGAAATAGTCAAATTTCAGGTCCATCCAACGGACCCCACAAAGACGGCCTCCATTGGGGCACAATTAAGTCCTGATGTCGAAGCCGCACTACGAGAATTCCTTCGGGAAAATTGGGACATTTTTGCCTGGCACCCTTCAGACATGCCAGGAATCCCACGCAGGCTGGCAGAGCACAGCCTAAACATCCTAAAAGGATTCAAGCCGGTCAAACAAGCTCTTCGGCGATTTTCCGAACCCAAAAGACAGGCAATGGGAGAAGAGCTAGCCAAACTCTTAGAAGCCGGATTCATCAGAGATATAAAACATCCGGACTGGCTAGCCAATCTAGTAATGGTACCAAAAAAGGACAAATCCTGGCGCCTCTGCGTCGATTTTAAAGACCTTAACAAGGCCTGTCCAAAGGACCCTTTCCCCCTCCCTCGCATCGACCAAATCATCGATGCTACCGCAGGGCACGATTCATTGTGCTTCCTCGACGCATACTCCGGATACCATCAAATCAAGATGGCGGAGAAAGACCAGGCCGCAACGGCATTCATTACTCCATATGGGCCATTCTGCTTCAACACAATGCCCTTCGGACTCAAAAACGCCGGCGCAACATATCAGCGCATGATTCAAACATGTCTGGCTACCCAGATAGGCAAAACAGTAGAGGCATACGTAGACGATGTGGTCGTCAAGACCAAACACGTCGAAACTCTAGTAGAAGACTTGAGGGTGACATTCGACAACCTCCGAGCATATGACATTAAGCTCAATCCGGAAAAATGCGTCTTCGGCGTACCAGCCGGAAAGCTCTTGGGCTTCATCGTATCCGGTAGAGGAATTGAAGCAAACCCGGCCAAAATCCGAGCTCTGTCACAATTGGATATTCCAAAAGACCTCAAGCAAATACAAAAACTAACCGGATGCGTAGCGGCCTTAAGTCGCTTCATCTCCCGTTTGGGAGAAAAGGCTCTGCCCCTCTACCGCCTCCTCCGGCGCACCGAACATTTCGAATGGACGGATGCTGCCACAGCCGGACTCGAAGAAATAAAGGCCATACTGGCAACAAATCCGGTCCTGGCCGCGCCCAACCTGGGCGAACCTATGTTATTATATATCGCAGCAACACATCAAGTTGTCAGCGCGGTACTCGTCGTCGAGCGAGAGACAGAAGGGCACAGATTCCCTCTTCAAAAACCAGTGTACTACGTATCCACTGTTCTAACTCCATGCAAGTCCCGGTACCCACATTATCAAAAGATAGCATATGCGGTGTTCATGGCATCCCGGAAGCTGCGACACTACTTTCAAGAGTGTTCCATAACGGTGGCCTCCGAAGTACCTCTCAACGATATTATAAACAATCGCGACGCAACGGGCAGGATTGCAAAATGGGCTATTGAGCTCTTACCATTTGACATAACCTATAAACCACGGCGAGCTATAAAGTCGCAGGTTCTGGCCGACTTCGTCGCCGAATGGACCGAAGCCGAACTCCCTAAAGAGTACGGCGCATACTCCAATTGGATCATGCATTTCGACGGATCCAAAATGTTGGCTGGCTTGGGGGCTGGCGTCGTCCTGACGTCCCCAACTGGAGACACAATCCAATACGTACTTCAAATAATGTACATGGACTCCAATAACGCAGCCGAATACGAGGCCCTTCTACATGGCCTCCGGATGGCAATCTCCATGGGCATTCAACGCCTAGAGGTGCGCGGGGATTCAAACCTCGCAATATCCCAAGTAAATGGAGACTTTGATGCCAAAGATCCAAAAATGGCAGCTTACCGCAACGCCGTCCTAAAAATGTCAGCTCGGTTCGAAGGACTCGAATTCCACCATGTAGCCCGGGATAATAACCAGGCAGCAGACGTGTTAGCACGCATCGGCGCGAAACGAGACGCCGTCCCTCCAAACATCTTCCTGGAACGGCTCTTCAAGCCATCCGTGTTATGGGAAGAGGAGTCCGGAAATAACAATCCGGAGCCAGCTGCATCACCGAACTCAGACCATTCTGACACAATCGGCGGCTCAGCCAACGAAATAACACCTTCAGCTCACGAAATAATGGCAGTAATTGCCCCGTGGACAGAACCATTCCTAGCCTACTTAATTCGGCAGGAACTTCCCGAAGACCAAAATGAGGCCCGCTGCATAGTTCGGCGATCTAAAGCCTACAAGGTCCATGAGGGAGAACTTTATAAGAAAAGCACAACCGGAGTCCTTCAAAGGTGTATCTCCGAAGAGGAGGGGCGGAATCTCCTGGCTGAAATTCACGCCGGACTCGGCGGGCACCACGCTGCAGCCCGGGCACTCGTAGGCAAGGCCTTCCGTACAGGATTTTATTGGCCGACAGCCCGGGCAGATGCTCAGGACTTAGTCCAACGATGCGTCGGTTGCCAGCTCTTTGCTAATCAGAGCCACATGCCACCCACCGCCCTCAAAACTATACCCATTACCTGGCCGTTCGCGGTCTGGGGGCTTGACATGGTTGGACCCCTTAAAGGGGGAACCCACAAGCACAAATACTTATTGGTCATGGTGGACAAATTCACCAAATGGATTGAGGCCAAGCCGGTTAAAACGGCAGAATCCGGACCGGTGATAGACTTCCTATCCGGGGTAGTACACCGTTTTGGCGTCCCCCACAGCATCATCACTGATAACGGCACGAACTTCACTGCCGACGAGGTTAAACTCTGGTGCAAAAACATGGGCATCAAGCTCGATTACGCTTCAGTCTATCACCCCCAAACTAACGGTCAAGTCGAGCGAGCAAATGGTCTAATCATGAGCGGCATCAAACCCAGACTAGTGCGGTCCCTCAAGGAATCTAACACGCACTGGGTAGAGGAGCTCGACTCCGTACTCTGGGGGCTGCGGACCACGCCAAACCGAACTACTGGATTCACACCATTTTTCATGGTGTATGGCGCAGAGGCAGTTCTGCCTTGCGATATAATTCATGACTCACCTCGTGTGCGCATGTACGAAGAAAGAGAAGCCGAGTTGGATCGGCAGGACAGTTTGGACGCCTTAGAGGAGGAGCGGGACGTGGCAAAGGCTCGTTCCGCATTCTATCAGCAGCAGGCTCGAAGATATCAAAGCAGAGAAGTACGGGCCAAAACTTACAATGTCGGCGAACTCGTTCTACGCCTGCCGGACAAGAAAAAGGACAAACTTAAGCCCAAGTGGGAAGGTCCCTTCATCATCGACCAAGTCCTGACCGGCGGAGCATACCGTCTACGTAAAGCATCTGACAACCGACTCGAGCCGAACCCATGGAACGCAGCCCGTCTCCGAAGATTCTACGCCTAAACACCGGACTCAGAGTTCGTCTCACTCCCCCGTCCACCTTTTTATATTTTTTACTGTCTCTTGTCCCCCTCCTTCTTCCCACTTTTTTTTCAATACCTTTTATAGGCTGATTTGCGCTTTGTTCGCACACACTTGATGTGCTCCTAGCACTCATTATACCTGGGGGCTTCTTTACCAGAAGCTTATTAATATGGGCTTCACGCCCAATACATGTGTCATACTTCCGCATGTACCTTTTATTCACCATTATATGCATCGATATGACTTAAGTTTTGGCCAAGCTGGGTTGCCTGGCTCCTGTGCTTACCCCTACGTTCCCGATTGTTCGGCTAGGAGGTAAAGGGAGCACCTCTGCGATTGTTACTGCCGGGTCAGCCGGATGTGTACCTCAGACTGGGTGAAGCCGAAAGCTAGCGTTCTTAAGAGAATATTCGGTCGGTGACTTGAAAGATGATTTATTACTTACTTATTTATAAGCCCCCAGATGCTTTTTCTGCTATTTTCGCAGTCCGGCATTGCACCTTAGGGCATGCCTCCCAGGGAAAGGAACCCTTAACGGAACTATTCTCCCTGGAAGATGTTTCTTACTAACCATGTAATATAACATAACTAGTTGGGCACTTGTCTGATAAAGCAATTATGACCCCGACGCCTTGTCTCCATGCATGCCCCGGTTCTTTTATAACCGTAGGGGTATTCGGACACACTCCGGACTGTTGGGTCCCGAGGTTGAAGCGAAACGGTCCGCAAAGACAAACGATCTACAATCCGGCTAGAAGGCATCTTACATGTCATTTCAAATTACATCGTCAAACCGACTGATTGTACTCCTCCTCAATCCCATCTAACAGGCTGTCTAATTTACAGTCCTGTTGGGAATATTTCGCGGCCAGTTCTACTTGGCCATACATCAAGCTCACAGGGATCTCCTTCCCATCAGGCCCCGCAGGTCCGACCTCGGCCATGTGGTTTGGGTCAGCCTTCGGGTAGCGCGTCTTCACCATGGCCCAGGCCTCCCTGGCGCCCTGACGGCAGGCCGATATCTTCCACAAACGGAGGCGTCGCCGTGCTCCCTGGAGCTTCTCAGCAAGCTCACCAAGGCCCTCGGGTAGGGAGACGGATGGCCATAAAGCCTGAACGACGCCACTCATCGCCTGCCGAACACGTTCGAACAATTGCACCAGCTCGGGAAGTTGGTCACCTGTTGACCCAGGCATTTCCTCCGCAGGGCGACCTGTGAGCACACCTAAAGACATATTTCTGTCAAACGACTTCCTCGCCGAATTCTTCTTTTCAAAGGAATTTGCTCAAGCACTTACTATAAATGCCGCGACGAAGTCGCTGATTCTCCTTCAAGGAGCCAGACAGCTGGGCCCGAACACCTTTCAGCTCTTCTCCTAGCTGGGTGTGGGCATCTTGGAGCTTGTTTCTCTCCTGCTGCACCTTCATAAGCACCCTCTCGCCAGCCTTTAGCTGACGCAGTAGCTGTTGCTTGTCCGGATCTAGTCCGGCGCCCTCTGCAATATTATTGTCAGATTCACGCCGCACTTTGTTAATTAATTATCTTTTCAAAGTACGTCTTACCAGCGGGGGTCTCTGTGGCTCCCCCTGTGGCGGCCAGTGCGGCCTCAAGTTGGGCCTTGCACTCTTGGAGCTCCTGGGACAGATGGGTATTCTTCTCCGTAAGATCCTGCATAAAAATTGATCCTTAAATCAGTTATTTTAACCATTTTAAGTCTCGGGGGCTACTGGCATATATAACTATTAAAATTACTTACACGTATGTCTTTCACATACTGCTCCGTGGCTCTGGTTAACCCATCTTGAGCGGCACGGAGGTGCGCGTTTCCCGCATCAAAGGCATTTAACGCCTCCGGGGAGAAACACGCGTCACGAAGAACTGTCCGGCGACGCCTGTGATTCATGGCGCTCTCCACCTCAGACCGGGTGGCGGACAGCCTGTCGGCATCCTCCGTCGGAGGAGCGTCCGACTCATGCCTTGTATTCGCCTCCCCTTCCGGGCCATGCGTTGGAGCATGGCTGGCGGAGGCTTGATTGGCAACCTCTCCGGACACTGTCCGGCGAGCGCTCTTTCTGGAAAAGTTATGAGCATTAATATACCTCCTGGGAATCCTTCCCTTAAAAAATAGCGGTGCTCCGTACCGTTGCGGCGACGTTTCAGTTCGCGTCGCACTCCTCTTCCGCCTGCTGGGCCGGACTGACCCTTGTTGGCCGGTCGCCGCGGGCTCGACTTCCTGCCGTAAAGGCGCTTCCTGTCGAACACCATTGGTGCACGGTGGTCAGAACTAAGCATTAAAGAAGTAACGGCGCCAGGACTTCGGTCGTACTCACCGGGGAAGCCGGACACAAACCGGGGTAGTCAGCCATAATGGCGACTAAAGCATTATCTATGCTGAGCTGGTGGTACACCCCGTCGATCAGTTCCACCGCTAAGTCCGGATCCTCTTCGGAGGCCGGATCAAGGGACCTTTCTGGGTCTTCGGGTTGTGGGGCTGGGCTTTTTATGCCCTCCACATCCCGACGCAGTTCCTGTGTCAAAATCATACAATAAGACAATTGCCTTTAAAGGCACGGTTCAGATATGCATGCGACCGCTTACCCAGCTCCGAGGGTTGTTCATGGAAAATCCGTTCAGAGGATTCGTGCGGAGGAAGTCCTCCTTCTCCCCCTTGTACAAGCCGGACAGGATCTTCACCAGATCGTCGGCCGAGCCAGGTCCCTTGCGGCCGTGACGGGTGGCGTCGTCGTCTCCGTTGAAGTCCCACATGGGGTGGCCCCTATATTGGAGCGGCTGCACCCCACGCATAATGCATGTGGCCATGACTCCGATCATGGTTAATCCGGAATGGGCTAGCAGCCGTATCCGGCCCATCAAGTAATGGACGCTACTATCATCTTCTCGTCGAGGGCTCCGTGGGCGCCAACTTAGGCGTTTCTTCAGGGGAGCGTTGCTGAACTCCGGAAGGCCGATCCGGACTGGATCCGGCAGCGGAGCGTCCTCCATATAAAACCACTCCGAAGGCCAATCTTCGGACGTCTTCTTCGGGGTCCCGGACAGGTATCCGGTCCCGGCGATGCGCCATATTTCGGCTCCGCCCACTTGATATATCGACCCCTCGTGAGAGCGGGGTACGAGGCAAACAGCCTCTTCCACAGCGCAAAATGGGGCTCAATGCCCAAGAACAGCTCACACAGAGCTACGAAACCCGCGATGTGCAAAATGGAGGCAGGTGTAAGGTGATGAAGCCGGAGTCCGTAGAACTCCAGGAGCCCCCGGAGAAACGGATGTATAGGAAATCCGAGTCCCCTTATTAAGTAGGAGACGAAGCACACCCGCTCTCCTTTGGAGGGATTGGGGGCGCTCTCCGCCTGCTTCCCACCTTTGTAGGTGGCCAGTCCGGCTCGAACCGGAACCATGAAGGCCGGGGAAGATATCCCTCTGCTTGGAGCGTCACTAACTCGCTGTGCGGGACTAAGCATCTCCTCCAATCTCCTGGCTTAGTGCTAGGAGCGCGAGAAGAGGAGCCGCGTTGACTGTCCATGTTGGAATGGGTTTGGTGTCAGATGCGCCTCGATGAGTGCTTGCGGAAGGAGGATGATGTGATTTGGATCTGGATCCTCGCCTCTCTTATAGGCAGCTTATTTGCGCAGCTAGGGGGTAAAACATAAAAATACCCTGGCTTTTCGCATTCGTGCGACGCGTGGAAGAAGACCATTATTGGACGCGGAAGCCAAGGAGCGCAGCATTTATGAAGCAACCGGACACTATCCGGCAAACACATGGAGCATGAAGAAGAACCCGCCTTGCAAACACCAAAGACAACGTACGCGCCGGATTCGTCATTATTGATGCTTGGTTCGGGGGCTACTAAGGGAGTCCCGGACTAGGGGGTGTCCGGATAGCCGAACTATCATCATCGGCCGGACTCCAAGACTATGAAGATACAAGATTGAAGACTTCGTCCCGTGTCCGGATGGGACTTTCCTTGGCGTGGAAGGCAAGCTTGGTGATACGGATATGTAGATCTCCTACCATTGTAACCGACTCTGTGTAACCCTAGCCCACTCCGGTGTCTATATAAACCGGATGGCCTTAGTCCATAGGACGAACAACAATCATACCATAGGCTAGCTTCTAGGGTTTAGCCTCCTTGATCTTGTGGTAGATCTACTCTTGTAACCCACATCATCAATATTAATCAAGCAGGACGTAGGGTTTTACCTCCATCAAGAGGGCCCGAACCTGGGTAAAAACATCGTGTCCCTCGTCTCCTGTTACCATCCGCCTAGACGCACAGTTCGGGACCCCCTACCCGAGATCCGCCGGTTTTGACACCGACAGCGACGATGGCGACGGCGATGCCGCGGGACAGGGGCGGCGACGAGGGGTGGCGGCGATGGGGCAGAGAAGAAGAAGCAGAGGGAGAACTGACGAATTTTTTTGAAGTGTTTTCTTATATAAAACCTACCTTTAGTACTGGTTGGAGCCACTAACCGGTACTAAAGGTCTGTTTTGGCCAGGTGAAGCGGCGGGAAGCGGACCCCTTTAGTACCAGGTGTTGGCTACAACCGGTACTAAAGGGCCCCCCTTTAGTACTGGTTGTAGCCATGACCCGGTACTAAAGGGGGTGAGCTGGCGCAGGTGCGGTGCGGGCAAGGTTAGTCCCACCTTGCTAGCCGAGGGCGCCCCGCACCTGTTTAAAAGCCCCGACGCAGCTGCTGTATCGAACTCCTCTTTATAGCAGGCTTCTTGGCCTAACTCTGCCTCTTAGCTCTGTGGGCCTACTGGGCCCTGCAGGCTTGCATCCTGGCCCAAGTAAAGGTTGGGTTACTAGTCATATGCAGGCCGCTGTGACCCAGTAGGTGTGTTGGAAATATGCCCTAGAGGCAATAATAAAATGGTTATTATCGTATTTCCTTGTTCATGATAATTGTCTATTGTTCATGCTATAATTGTATTGACCGGAACCGCAATACATGAGTGAATACATAGACCACAACATGTCCCTAGTGAGCCTCTAGTTGACTAGCTCGTTGATCAACAGATGGTCAAGGTTTCCTGACCATGGACATTGGATGTCATTGATAATGGGATCACATCATTAGGAGAATGATGTGATGGACAAGACCCAATCCTAAGCATAGCACAAGATCATGTAGTTCATTTGCTAAAGCTTTTCTAATGTCAAGTATCATTTCCTTAGAACATGAGATTTTGTAACTCCTGGATACCGTAAGAGTGCTTTGGGTATACCAAACGTCACAACATAACTGGGTGACTATAAAGATACACTACAGGTATCTCCGAGAGTGTCTGCTGGGTTGGCATGAATTGAGACTGGGATTTGTCACTCCGTATGACGGAGAGGTATCTCTGGGCCCACTCGGTAATGCATCATCATAATGAGCTCAATGTGACTAAGTAGTTAGTCACGGGATCTTGCATTACGGAATGAGTAAAGTGACTTGCCGGTAACGAGATTGAACGAGGTATTGGGATACCGACGATCGAATCTCGGGCAAGTAACGTACCGATTGACAAAGGGAATTGCATACGGGATTGCTTGAATCGTTGACATCGTAGTTCATCCAATGAGATCATCATGGAACGTGTGGGAGCCAACATGGGTATCCAGATCCCGCTGTTGGTTATTGGCCAGGGAGCTGTCTCGGTCATGTCTGCATGATTCTCGAACCCGTAGGGTCTACACACTTAAGGTTCGATGACGCTAGGGTTATAAAGGAAGTTTGTATGTGGTTACCGAATGTTGTTCAGAGTCCCGAATGAGATCCCGGATGTCACGGGAGTTCCGGAATGGTCCGGAGGTAAAGATTTATGTATGGGAAGTCCAGTTTCAGTCACCAAAATAGTTTCGGGGGTTATCGGTATTGTACCGGGACCACCGAAAGGTGTCCGAAGGTCCACCGAGTGGGGCCACATGCCCCGAGGGATTTAATGGGCTGAATATGGGAGGGAACCAGCCCCTAGTGGGCTGGTGCGCCCCTCCCCAAGGGCCCAAGGAAACTAGGGTTGAAAACCCTAGGGGAGGGGGGTGCCTGCACCTTGCTTGGGGGGCAAGTCTCCCCCTCCTGGCCACCGCCCCTCCCCTCTAGATGGGATCTGGATGGGGTCGGCCCCCTCTCCCCTTCCCCTATATATAGTGGGGGTATTGGGGCTGCCCAACACATGAGTTTTCCTGTCCCTGGCGCAGCCCTACCCCTCTCCCTCCTCGTCTCTCGCAGTGCTTGGCGAAGCCCTACTGGAGTGCCACGCTCCTCCATCACCACCACGCCGTTGTGCTGCTGCTGGAGGGAGTCTTCCCCATCCTCCCCCTCTCTCCTTGCTGGATCAAGGCACGGGAGACGTCACCGGGCTGTACGTGTGTTGAACACGGAGGCACCGTTCTTCGGTGCTTAGATCGGATTTGGTCGCGATCTGAATCGATTCGTGAACGACTCCACCGACCGCGTTCTTGTAACGCTTCCGCATCGCGATCTTCAAGGGTATGAAGATGCACTCCCCTCTCCCTCGTTGCTAGTATCTCCATAGATTGGTCTTGGTGATGCGTAGAAAATTTTGAAATTCTGCTACGTTCCCCAACAGTGGCATCATGAGCTAGGTGTATTGCGTAGATTCAATGCACGAGTAGAACACAAGTTGTTGTGTGCATTGATTTTGTTCAATATGCTGACCGTTACTAGTCCTATCTTGTTTCGACGGTATTGTGGAATGAAGCGGCCCAGACCGACCTTACACGTACACTTACGTGAGACAGGTTCCACTGACTGACATGCACTTGTTGCATAAGGTGGCTAGCGGGTGCCAGTCTCTCCCACTTTAGTCGGATCGGATTCGATGAAAAGGGTGCTTATGAAGGGTAAATAGCAATTGGCATATCACGTTGTGGATTTTGCGTAGGTAAGAAACGTTCTTGCTAGAAACCCATAGCAGCCACGTAAAACATGCAAACAACAATTAGAGGACGTCTAAGTTGTTTTTGCAGGGTATGCTATGTGATGTGATATGGCTAAGAAGGATGTGATGAATGAAATATATGTGATGTATGAGATTGATCATATTCTTGTAATAGGAATCACGACTTGCATGTCGATGAGTATGACAACCGGCAGGAGCCATAGGAGTTGTCTTTATTTATTGTATGACCTGCGTGTCACTGAATAACGCCATGTAATTACTTTACTTCATTGCTAAACCGGTTCGGGTGCTACGATGAGTATGACAACCAGCAGTAGAAGTAATAAGTTTGTGAGACAACTTCATGGAGATACGATGATGGAGATCATGGTGTCATGCTGGTGACAATGATGATCATGGAGCCCCGAAGATGGAGATCAAAAGGAGCAAAATGATATTGGCCATATCATGTCACTATTTGATTGCATGTGATGTTTATCATGTTTATGCATCTTATTTGCTTAGAACGACGGTAGTAAATAAGGTGATCCCTCATAATAATTTCAAGAAAGTGTTCCCCCTAACTGTGCACCGTTGCGAAAGATCGTTGCTTCGAAGCACCACGTGATGATCGGGTGTGACAGATTCTAACATTCACATACATAGGGTGTAAGCCAGATTTACACACGTGAAACACTTAGGTTGAGTTGACAAGCCTAGCATGTACAGACATGGCCTCGGAACACAAAAGACCGAAAGGTCGAACATGAGTCGTATAGTAGATACGATCAACATTAAGATGTTCACCGATGATGACTAGTCCGTCTCACGTGATTATCGGACACGGCCTAGTTGACTCGGATCATGGATCACTTAGATGACTAGAGGGATGTCTATCTGAGTGGGAGTTCATTAGATGAACTTAATTATCATGAACATAGTCAAAAGGTCTTTGCAAATTATGTCGTAGCTCGCGTTTTAGTTCTACTGTTTTAGATATGTTCCTAGAGAAAATTTAGTTGAAAGTTGATAGTAGCAATTATGCGGACTGGGTCCGTAAACCGAGGATTGTCCTGATTGCTGCGTAGAAGGCTTATGTCCTTAATGCACCGCTCGGTGTGCTGAACCTGGAACGTCGTCTGCGGATGTTGCAAACATCTGACATACACGTTTTGATGACTACGTGATAGTTCAGTAATGTTAAATGGTTTAGAATTGAGGCGCTAAAGACGTTTTAGAAACGTGGCGGAACATATGAGATGTTCCAAGGGCTAAAATTGGGATTTCAGGATCGTGCCCACGTCAAGAGGTATAAGACCTCTGACGAGCTTCTTAGCCTACAAACTACGGGAGAAAAGCTCAATCGTTGAGCTTGTACTCAGATTGTCTGGGTACAACAATCACTTGAATTGAGTGGGAGTTAATCTTCCAGATGAGATAGTGATGTTTCTCCAAAGACATTGCCACCAAGCTACTAGAGCTTCGTGATGAACTATAACATATCAGGGATAGATATGATGATCCTTGAAATATTCGCGATGTTTGACACCGTGAAAGTAGAAATCAAGAAGGAGCATCAAGCGTTGATGGTTAGTGAAACCACTAATTTCAAGAAGGGCAAGGGAAAGAAGGGGTACTTCATGAAACGGAAAATCAGTTGCTGCTCCAGTGAAGAAACCCAGGGTTGAACCCAAACCCGAGACTAAGTGCTTCTGTAATGAGGGAACGGTCACTGAAGCAGAACTACCCTAGATACTTGGTAGATGAGAAGGCTGGCAAGGTTGACAGAAGTGTATTGGATATACATTGTATTAAATGTGTACTTTACTAGTACTCCTAGTAGCACTAGGGTATTAAGATACCGGTTCGGGTGCTAAGTGTTAGCAACTCGAAATAAAAGAGCTACGGAATAAACAGAGACTAGCTAAAGGTGAGATGACGATGTGTGTTGGAAGTGTTTCCAAGGTTGATGTGATCAAGCATCGCCTGCTCCCTCTACCATCGAGATTGGTGTTAATCCTAAATAATTGTTATTTGGTGTTTGCGTTGAGCATAGACATGATTGGATTATGTCTATCGCAATATGGTTATTCATTTAAGGAGAATAATGGTTACTCTATTTATTTGAATAATACCTTCAATGGTCTTGCACCTAAAAGAATGGTTTATTGAATCTCGATCGTAGTGATACACATGTTCATGCCAAAATATATAAGATAATAATGATAGTACCACCTGCTTGTGGCATTGCCATTTGAGTCATATTGGTATAAAACGCATGAAGAAGCTCCATGTTGATGGATCTTTGGACTCACTCATTTTTGAAAAGTTTGAGACATGCGAACCGTGTCTATTGGTATGTGCGCATGAAGAAACTCCATGCAGATGGATCACTTGGACTCACTTGATTCTAAATCACTTGAGACATGCAAATCATACCACATGGGCAAGATGACTGAAAGCCTCGTTTTCAGTAAGATGGAACAAGAAAGCAACTTGTTGGAAGAAATATATTTTAATGTGTGCAGTCCAATGAGTACTGAGGCATGCAGTGGATATCGTTATGTTCTTACTTCATAGATGATTTGAGTAGATGCTGAGTGTATTTACTTGATGAAACACAAGTTTGGATTATTGAAAGGTTCAAGTAATTTCATAGTGCAGTTGAAGATCATCGTGACAACAGGATAAAATTCTATGATATGATCACAGAGATGAATATCTGAGTTACGAGTTTGGTACAGAATTAAGACATTGTGGAATTTGTTTCACAACTAATACCGCCTGGAACACCATAGTGTGATGGTGTGTCCGAACATCATAGCTGCACCCTATTGGATATGGTGCATACCATGATGTCTCTTATCGAATTACCGCTATCGTTCATGGGTTAGGCATTAGAGACAACTGCATTCACTTTAAATAGGGCACCACCACTACAAAAAAAAGACACATCCGTGACATTTTGGACCGAACGAACTTTTTTCCTGTCATACATATGACACTTCTATGATGATAATTGTGACAGAACCCGGTATCATCATAGATGTGGTGGGCTCCTACTTCTATGACAGAAAATCATGACAGAAAATGGGCTTTTCGTCCTGGGCGGGCCGGAGAAGCAGCTGCATGACATTCTTTGGGTCGTGCATGACGGAAAAAACCGTGGTAGAAGCGAGGGGGATGAAAATTTTGGGGAGTTGCTGGTTACGGTGGGAGGTCGGGGGCCGAGCGATGCGCGTTTCTCTCGTACACGTACGCGCATGTTTGCGAGGCGTTGGCTCTAACTAAACCCGAGCGAGGCGTTGGGCTCTAACTGAACCCGAGCGATTGCACTTCAGGCTACGCGTTACTGAACCCTAGCAATCAATCGATTGCTGCTAACTGAACCCGATGGAGCGATTCCTTCGCTACTGCTGCTAACTGAAGCCGGTCGGTTGGATGAATAGTGAGTGTTGCGGGGGGTTTGGATGAACAGTGAGCGGTGGCGTTGCCTCTGGATGAACAGGACCCCGTGGTGTGGAGGGCTGGATGAACAGTAGATGGTGGAGGGGTGGTTGAACAGGACCCCGTGGTGTGGTGGAGGGCTGGATGAACAGTAGACGGTGGAGGGGTGCCCGTGGAGGGGTGGTTGAATAGTAGCCTGTGGAGTAGCGCGCGGTGGAGGCTGGATGAACAGGATCCCGTGGAGGCTGGAGGAGGTCCATGGTGGAGATGAATAGTATCTCGTGGAGTCCCGTTTTGCGGTACGCCACACCCCTCCCGATGAATAGGACCCCCATTTCGACCGTAGGAGGTCCGTTTCGTCCGTTTTGCGGTACGCCACACCCCTCCCGATCAACAGGACCCCCGTTTCGACCATAGGAGGTCCGTTTCCTCCGTTTTGCAGTACGCCACACCCCTCCCGATCAACAGGACCCCCATTTCGACCGTAGGAGGTCCGTTTCCTCCGTTTTGCGGTACGTCACACCCCTCCCGATCAACAGGACCCCCGTTTCGACCGTAGGAGGTATGTTTCCTCTGCTTTGCGGTACGCCACACCCCTCCCGATCAACAGGACCCCCGTTTCAACCGTAGGAGGTCTGTTTCCTCCGTTTTGCAGTATGCCACACCCCTCCCAATCAACAGGACCCCGTTCCGAATGTAGGAGGTCTGTTTCCTCCGTTTTGCGGTACGCCAGGCCTCGTTTCCAACGCCTGTTCCGTCCAAGCCCTCCCGATGAACACGACCACACATTCCATTCCGACCCAGCCGGTTGGCTCTCCATGAACACGACGACGGCGATGTTTCTCTGTTTCGACCCAGCCATGTACGTATGCGCGAGTAGGCATTCGAGACCCTGCCCGTATGTACGTACGTGGCCGTATTTTCTTTCTCGCAACCTCGCCGTTGTACGTACGTGTACATGCTACGTGCGCGCCTCTACTATGACACGTGCACGCCTCTACATCGACCACTATGTATGTACACGTTCGCGACCAGAATGACAACGCTACGTACGCTTCGACCAGGTGGGTCCCGACTGTCAGGCAATTCCTTGCCCACGAAGATGTAGCTGGTGGGTCCCAGCAGTCAGGGGGGCGAATCTTTTTTTTTACCCGGACGCACTTCCTTGCGTGCGAAGGTGTCGCTGGTGGGTCCCAGCGGTCAGGGGGCGAATCGTTTTGTTTTTTTGCCCAGACGCACTTCCTTGCATGCAAAGATGTAGCTGGCGGGTCCTAGCAGTTAGGGGGAAATGTGTTTTTCGCGAAATATAGTGTCCCGTCTAGTGGGTCCCAGCTGTCAGGTGGAGGAATCATTATTTTCTGCGTAATAAGGAGGCACTTCCTTGCTGCGGCCGTGGACCCAGCTATCAGCCTCTCCACGTACAGTCCATGTCCGATGGAAGTCGTTCCTTGACCACATTGACCACGCCGCGCCGATAGCACCAGGGCGGTGGACGACGGTGAGGCCTAGGAAGGGGACGACGGGGAGCCGGGGAAGACGCGGCAGTGGAAGCCCGCGCGGGGAGGTGTACGAGGGTTCACTGGTTCGGCTGCGGTGTGAGGCTGCCGTCGCCGCAGGGCCTGGCCAACAGTGGGAATAGTAGGGGGCGGTGAGGCCTCCACGGTAGCACAGCCGGCCACGGGAGGCAGGAGCATGCGGCACGACTGGCGCTGCTTTGGGCGGCTGGAGCAAGAAGACCAGAGGTTGAAGAAACACTACGGCCGTTGGATGGACATCGTACGGTCACTGGAGCTAGAATCATTCATATGGACTAAAGTTGACAAAGGCCCCCATCCCAGTCAACTTAGTAGGCCCACAAGTCAGCCTCCACCATGGTGGGTCCCAGCTAGTAGGGGGAGTATTCATTTTTTTGTGCGTAATAAGGAGGCACTTCCGGTGGGTCCGAGCTGACAACGCGGGGAACGTTTTTTCGCGAAATATGCTGGCCCGTCCGGTGGGTCCTAGCAGTCAGTGGGGAAACGTTTTTTCTGCGAAATAAGGTGGCCCGTCTGGTGGGTCCCTGCTGTCAGGTGGAGGAATAATTATTTTGCACGTAATAAGGAGGTACTTCCTTGCGGCCGCCTGGACCCAGCTGTCAGCCTCTCCACGTACAGTACTCTTCCGATGGAAGTCGGTCGTTGACCACGTTGACGACGCCGCGCCAAGAGCACCAGGGCGGTGGTCTGGATGACGGCGAGGCCTAGGAAGGGGACGACGCGGAGCCGGGGAAGACGCAGCAGTGGTAGCCCACGCGGAGAGGAGTACGAGGGTTCACTGGTTCGGCTGCGGTGTGAGGCTGCCGTCACCGCATAATAACAGGCGGTGTGGGTGAGTAGAGGGATGACCTGCCAGCGGTGGGAGTAGTACAGGGCGGTGAGGCCTCCGCGGCATCACAGCCGGCCACGGGAGGCAGGAGCACGCGACACGACCGGCGCTGCTTTGGGCGGCTGGAGCAAGAAGACCAGAGGTTGAAGAAGCACAACGACCGTTGGATGGACATCGTACGATCACAGCAACTAGAATCGTTTATATTGACTAAGTTGACAAAGCCCTTGGTATGCGTCAACTTAGTAGGCCCACAGCTCGGATTTGGCAGAGAACATATAGCCCATTTGCGATTTGTAAGAATGTACAGCCCATTTTTCAATTCTAATGGAATTTACTACAGCCCATTTATAGTTTGTTAAAAGTACAGCCCAACTTCTAGCTAGGACAACGATTAATAATTTCAAACAACCGCTCAAAACAGAATTCAAAAAAAAATCCCACATTTTGATGGGATCCGAAATATTTTTATCCAAAATTTCTAGTCAGGTTAAATATAATTTCAAAATAAAGTTGTATCACGTTAAAATCCAACGGAATATTGCGCGCGCAACAAGTAATGAAATTAAAATTTCCAAATTCCAAAAATAATATATTTTTCAAACTAATTACATGTTTGGTACATAGTAATTGCCCAGTTATTATAATTATGTACCATTTCTTATTTCTTACAGTCCATTTTCTTGTTAAGCCTAATGCATACCTCCTAGGAAACTTTGCAGCCCAGCGGGGCGGATAACAAGTTGACCCGGATATTGTGTACAAC
This sequence comes from Triticum aestivum, assembly GCF_018294505.1. Lineage (NCBI taxonomy): Eukaryota > Viridiplantae > Streptophyta > Magnoliopsida > Poales > Poaceae > Triticum > Triticum aestivum. Next base: position 597,624,465 of record NC_057804.1, on the reverse strand, counting down.
TGTCGGCCCAGTTGCATTGCTGATGTTGAAAAAAGGCCTGTGTAGTACAGTGCAACCTAACATGGTTACTCAACCCACATTCAGCGATACCGGAAAGGCCCAAACAAGGCTTCTGTACAACTTTTTGAAGTCACTGAGCTCAATTAATAACTTAAGAAATAAGTTAGATTACAGTGGAACCTAATTAAAAGCTGTCACGAGCAAATAAATAATTCAACGGGTCCCACTTGTGCGTGTGCGCGTGTGTGTGCGCGTGTGTGTGTGTGTGTGATAGAGAGAGAGAGAGAGAGAGAGAGAGAGAGAGACCCATCGGTCGATGCTTGTAAATACATCTTTCAGCCATATGCATTGCTGATGCTTAGTAAAAACTTATATAGTTGACACAGTCATATAGAACATCATAGCACACTGAACTTCCATACAAAAATTTCACGCCGGCGGCACAATCAGGATGGAAGCAGTGGATCACTACGGGAAGGGCTATGTTGAACCAACGAAGTCGTACATAATGGTTCATCGTCTTTATAAATGACGGGGAAATATCTTGAATGTTGTGCAAAGAAAAAAGACAGACAACACAATAAGTTCTGCTAGCACATTAAGTTGACGTACAGCCCTTTCTAAAAAAAAGTTCAGGTACAAAATTAGAACAGGTCACAATCAAATGTACTGGCATATCAGTGCTTCAGACCCATAGCTCAGATTTAACTAGTACTATCTGACAAGATTCAGTTGTTACCTCAAATTAGAGCACATCCAGGCAGCCAACCCCGCCTCTTCTCCCAAAGAAGCAGTGGCCTCCACCGCGCGATGGAGTAGGCCCTGTGCCATCCATCATTCTGAGCAACAAGGGGAAAGTCTGATGTTGACTCCTGTAATGGACGTCGTTGACGGACCCTGGCACCAGGGGCGGCGGCAGGACTTCGATTGATGGATTGAGCACTTCTTCGACCTGCACGAACACTCGATACAGGTACATCCCTAACATGGTCCGCGGCGGCCTTGGTGGCGATGAATAGTACAACCCCGGTTCCTGCACCGGTATCTCAACACCAATCACCTTCGGTATGGTAGATGGCTTCTTCATCCATGCCATAACAGTCAGAGCCCAGCTGTCTGGAGGAACAAACATACTTACGAGCTCACCTCCAAGGTCGTTGATAAGCTCGTTCATGGACTCGTTGTTCCAAGCACGTCGAGGCATGCCGTGGAAGGTAAGCTTTGTTAAAAACTCAAGCTCAGAGGGCACCGAGCCCCATCCTGGGTGCCACCAATCAAAGCTCACCAGCGCGCCATCGCGGAACAAACGCCGGGAAGATTCGAACACATGACTGCAGTCGAAAGTTGTCCGGAACCTGACGAAGAAATCAGCCGGTGGCGGACAGACTTCGACGAGCAAATCACTTATTTGGATGCCGTGCGCAATGCCAAGAGCTTTGACAAGGTCATCCGGTGAGACGGGAGGCCAGTCGCCATTGACGGTTACCATCAGCACTTTGCCGGCAAACTGGTCGTCAAGCGACGCCATGCCACTGTTGAGCGACAGCACACAGCGACCGAAGGCAGGACGGACCTCGGGATCTCCGGCTCGGAGATCCGCGTTGACCGGTGACATGGTAGTGGGCTTGAGTGCAGGGAGTACAAGAGGGGGATTTGGGGGAACTGGAGTAGGAATCGAGATTCCAGAGGTGGGGGAGGGGCGGGAGACAGGGGATGAAAAGGTACCATGAATTTCGAGCACGCGCCAATATGCTCTCGGCGTGCAAGCGCACGAAAACACCGGTGGCGCCAATATGGCCGGCCTTTTTTTTCCAGGATCTTTTGAGAGCCTGGCCTGAGAGTCATAATTGACCTGTTTGGCATTGCGTTGCTAATCAGCCCATATTCAACGACACCTCACTGGCCCAAGCAAGTGTACATCATCGAAAAGGCAGTGAGCTCAAATTATATAACTTGAAAAAAGAAGATATACTCTGAACACTAGAGAATGGTGATGCCCTCATTTAGCCCACCAGTAGTTCGAGACAATAAACAGTTCGAAACAACGATATATACAACATTCAAACACTGACTAGTGACTACTACTAACATAAACAGCAAGACATGATAGTTCATAAGAAGTCTTGCTACACCACCAAAACGTACCCATCTGCAGCGCTCAGACTCTCGTGATCCAGACGAGAATGACATTCTAAACAGAAGCAACTATTACATAGAAAGAGTGACATAGACGAGGATGACCAAATGACAAGGAATATGCATAACAAAAGAAAGAACTACCCATCCAGAACCAGCAGCAAAGACAACAAAGTCATTCGAAGAGATGATCCAACACCATCATAATTTGCAGCCCCGCTTCAGCAACCAGTGATCTAGAGACACCAGTACTCCACCCTTTCGATGCAACATCCCAGTTACCTATCAACCTGAAGGCCTGTCGTAATTGAGACATCCAAGGATCAAAGTTAATCCGGATGCCTTTGTCATTCTCACCTTCTTTTGGCTGCAGGCTGTATCGTTGACAATTAGGGGAGTTTGCTCCCGAACTCCTAGGGCTCGCTGTGTAGACACAGTTTGCCATAGCAAACAAAGCCTCTCTGCCATCAAGGTCCTTGCCAACGGTGATCTCCTGGTTAATCGGATAGAGTCCGAGAAACAGAGAGTGTGAACCAAGGCTGTTTACCCACCTCCAACTAAAAAATCCTAAAGGCCCCAACAAGCTGGTATCTAGCTCATAGACGTAATAGCCACTGTCCGGATACTCACCTATTACACGGTGCTTGTATACAGTGGGGTTTTTGCAATATAACTTTTCCGGCTCATGTGTCCGAATGATCATCAGTCTTTTGTCATCGTCTGATCGAGCGAGGAACTAGTTGTGCTTCCCTATTTTTGGCAAAGGTGGTGTAATTACAAAGGGCAGTAACTGTAGGGACACTGCATCCTATCAAAAAGGGCAGGCGTTGTTAATGTAAGATCATCATTGTTCAGAGTATGAGTAGGATAATGCAAGAAACAGCATTGATATGTCCCTGTAGGAACTGGGAGGAAAATACAGGGAAATGTATACTGGGTTCAAAAATATAGAAGTGCCATGCATGGTTATACTCATGTTATCTCGCAATCGATTCTTCACAGGAAACTACCATGTTATGCATGTTATGTAATCATGTTCTGTCCTCACAAACAAATTCTTCAAGGTAACTAACAGAACATGCATTGTTATATACTCGTGTTCTGTGGGCAAAAATTTTGTGAGGATATTATTCTATCCATTGATTGCTGAAGGGAAAATATAGGTATGTACACATGGTAAGCTTTGCAGGATTTCACTACTTCCAAATATAGAGTTCTCCATATGCACATTTACTGCCCTAATGTATGGTTAGATGAAACCAACAATGTGGTGCATGTTTCTACATCATGAAAATGAGGAAACTAACATGGCCATTGATACACACTCATATTTAGTAGTAGTATATAGATATATTCCTAACCGTTTGATTATTCAGGGTACAAATTGGCTGTAATGAGATGGTCACAATCGCATGAATTAACTCATTCCAAATATAGCTGATTTACGGCATCTCTAATATATTGCCATAGTTCTACTCAAATTCTGCTCAAACAGGGATATGCCAATCATCACAAAAAGTTCAAACAGTGTCATGGCGTCATCATTAACATGAGAAGGAAAGAACTTACACGCGCCGTACCAGCAATACGTGGTGCCATCTGCTTTGTCGATCGCGTAGATGATGCCATTGTGTTCAATAGCACGACAGAAGTGTGTATCAGCTTCGACGATGATCCACTGCGAGCCGAGTTGTCTCCAGCTAAAAAAGACACCGGCATAAAGATAGGCGAGTCCGCGGTCGAACAAGGCAATTAGCTTGAAGTCTGCGTAATTCGCATGTCGTGTGGGTACTTGGCAGATTACAATCTTCTGTAAAACAAGATCTGTCCAACTGATGTAGTAATCTAGATGACTCGGACCGCGATGGTAATACTCTATATAATCCAACAGAGGAAGGATAATCTCATGGGAGGTCTAGAAGTTCACGAGCACCAACTTTTTACCGTCTTCTCTGAAGGCAGCCATCCAGTGGGAGTTCATGCCGACCCAGTACATATCTGCCAAGAAGTTTCGGGCGATGGTGATTGGATCGATTTCGAGGGAAATGATGTACGGCGACACACTACACACCTGCAAAGAAGTTTCGGCTAATGGAGATCGGATTGAAGTTGAGGGGCATCATGCACGCCTCCGTATCATGGTGAGCCAATCTCGCAAGACTAGATAGCAGCAAGCAGGGTGTCTTGAAAATCTTAGGCCTCACTTCGACGATGGCCGTGTGCATGTCCCTCGAGCATGCAGCCAGCCACAGGGCGGTCAACATATCCATACACGAACAACAGAGGTCGAGGATGTCACTGGGGAGATTGCTCCAATCGCGGCTCATATGGATGCTGCGCGGTTCGCATTCGGCCATGGTGGAGTTTGGAAGGGGGCTTGATTTACGGGGGAGAAGGATGTCGGTGCTGGAGCGGCTAGCGAGGGAATAGTGGTACTGGGGGAGGCGAGTGAGGCGATGGTACACGAGGGTACAGTGAGATGGAGACGGAGATGGAGAAGGAGAAGGAGATGGAGATGGAGTGGTGCTATGGGAGCGGAGAGGGAGACGAGGCGAGGTGCCAATGTGTTGTACAGCGGCGATGACAGACTGCACAGTGCACAGGGTGAGGTTGACTTTGGTAACCCGAACACACCGCCTCACCTGGACTAGTGTCAGGCGCAGGGTGTTGTCACTTCACTGTGAGGACCGGATGAATAGTATTTTGACCATCAAGTGTACCACAGTTGTACTACTACTACTAGTAGTAGTAGGAACATGAGTACTCCAGTATTGTATAGCGAAAATAGGTCTCTCGTGCTAGCATGCCTGTTCACTTGATCGTTCAGGTATCATACATATTGCGAGCAGAACCAAATTCTCGTGCATGCCCGATCAATGCCCTGCCGTGATGCATGCACTGGTCATTCTGGTGCATCAAGGACGGCATGCAGATCGTTCCACACTTGAGAAGAGGAAAAATGGAAAGGTAGAACGCGGCAGCAGAGGAAGAGAACCCTGGCTAACGAGGCTCCACGCCTAAAGGTTTTGGGAAAACCTGATTTTCATAAGGTGACTTATACTCACCTAAACGGAGGGAGTATTCCTTAACCAGAGAATGTTGTGTCTCCCACTCACGCGCTCAAAAAAAAACCTACGACACAATTTTTTATTTGTTTACATAGGTCCCACCTATCAGGAAGGATGGGAACATACACGAATAGGTACGACTCCTCAGTCTACCCACATAGCCTTTTCGTTTAGTCTACCTAGCCGTCTAATCAACTGCCTGCACGCCACTTCTCCCATTTACTTCTCCATCGGGAACCGATTTGCCTCGGCTTCTTCACCTCCCCTTCATCTTAATTTGCATCCAAACCCCACTGCGTTCACATTGTTTTAACCTCTTTAAATAATCATCTACTACTTCAGTTAGACTAGCCATCTAATCCTAATTCTCCAAACCATAGCCCTCCGTTCCAGCGGTTCCAAATGGTGAAAGAGATCGAGATGCAGGTTTTTAGCGTCCAACATGTCCTCGTCGAAAGCTCGATGCGCATAGTTGCCACTGTCACCGTCAACCCAAGGGTTGTTCGGCAGTGGATCAACAATGTATCCAACTGCCTTGAAAAGGTAGAGACGAGTGTCATCGGTCTTGATGCAGAGTACACGGAGCGTGCCCCTAGGAAGATCTAGCGCGTCGCCGTCCTTCAGCTGTGCCTCAAAGATGATGTTTTGGTGTACCACATCATACACTTGCCCTCCATACCAGGTGAGGTTCACAATTTCTTGTCTCGGGAGGACGTATACTTCTGTGGGGCAGCCATCGAAGGGGACAAACAGAAGCTGGAGTCGTACAACCTTGATTTGAAAAGCACCGGTGACCTAAAAACCAGAATCAAAATTCCTGTAGAAGATTGTGCTAAACAGACACCATCCCTATTCGACGTAGAAAATTTTGTGCTCGGTACAAATCTTCAGAAGGGTGACGAGACGGTGGCATTAAGGTCGTCTGGATGGGAGAACTATCCCTTGACATACGAGCGGATAAAATATGCTGCCCTCGATGCCCATGTGAGTTTCGAGATAGCTGCAAGGTCCAAAGAGCTTGTTGCGAAGCTGTCTCCCATAGAGAATGAGAACAAGAAGAAGAAGAAGAAGAAGAAGAAGAAGAAGAAGAAGAAGAAGAAGAAGAAGAAGAAGAAGAAGAAGAAGAAGAAGAAGAAGAAGAAGAAGAAGAAGAAGAAGAAGAAGAAGAAGAAAACGCTGCATCAGCAGGAGGGCATTATGGATGGATGAACTATTTCCTCTCTTGTAAAAAAATTATTCCCTCTCGGTGTATATTGATATAGATGGACTATTTCGATGGTGTGCATGTCTTTGGAACAGATTAGTAGCATGGGTCCGCTTTACTATAAGGAACTATTTATCCGCATATATAGCTTTCTCTGCTACTCCTTCCAGTGATCGGTATGCAGTGCCTGTGTCCGTAGACATGACAGCCTGTCCAAGGAAGTTCAACTACGGCGACCATCACGTTTCATCTCGCGATTCCCACGACGCCTCTCCAACCCATGGCACCACACCCCCCGACATGCGCCTCACCCCTCTCGGATGCACCGCCCCACTGCCTTTGTGTGCAGGACATGTGGGCCACCTAAAATGCGGCGAGCATCAAGTTTCTACCACAGCCACCCGCTATTCCCACGACGCCGCTCGAACCCATGAAACCACACGTCCCCCGACCTGCGGCTTACCCCTCTTGGCCCCACTACCCCTCTGTCTTCAGGAGCATTACATGTGGACCAGTCACTTATCGGACCCACATGTTATTGACTCAAAGGTAGGTGTAGTAAGGCGCTGAAACTGAGTCCCGACGGCCCTGAGAGGGAAATGTAACTCCTGTGCCAGGGCTTGTGGTGCTCCCGCAGCACGAACTCGTACCAAACTCGACATTTGTTTATTTACTATACATGCACATAACGATTTAATGGACATTGTAATCTCAACATGTGATGGGGAGCTCTAAATTTGAATTTGAAACTTATAAAATGAAAAGATTCAAAACAAATAAACTGGGAGAGAGGGAGTATATCGTAGGATGTGTCCCATACAAAATAAGTCCCCTGGTTTGTCACCGCGAATATGTGGTTAGAAAGGAGCACAGCGTCTTCCTACTCGTACGGCAAAAAATCGGCCGCAGACAACATGGTCCGCCTTTGTCCGCCATGTGCAAGGTTCGTGCTATCTTTTATTCAATCTCACCGTGGTTCCATCGTACCAATTCATGCGGTGGCCCCTTGCATGGCTGATCCCAATGTTGGACAAAGGTTCTACGGGAACGGTGTCACCGTTGTAAATGTTGTGAAAATTGATGTTGGTACCCTACCATACATATGCAAGCCAATCTCCACTCGCACCGAGCCTAGCCTGTGAAACAGTGGGTAGGGGGAGAATTAGGAAATGGACACGGAAGTAGTCTTTAGAATGCATTTACTACGTGATCAAACTCATCTTACCTGCTCACCGGAGGAAATCCGAGTGCCCCTCAACGTCGGCATCTCAAGGGGCGTCAACTTGCAACTATGGCCACGCCGCGCTGGAGAGACCCCCAAGGAAACATCCTCGTGCATTCCACGGAACATCAAGATGCATTTGTATGAGTAGTTTAACTTGTGAGAGAAAAGGATGAACGAGGGAAGGCCTCTAGAGATAGAGATGGACACTACTACTACCAATGTGCTGGCCCGTGCGTTGCAATGTGCTGGCGCCAGAGGGAGGAGCAGCCAGGGAGATTTGCCCCTATCTGCCGGCCATGTAGCCTAGCTGGACATAGCATCGTCGAGGACCAGGCCAGATGGGACCAGTGGCGACGGCTCGCTGGAGGAACTCTAGTGCTGCAGGCAGGGGATCGAGGTAGAGGGAAAGGGGAGAGGAGATGCAAGCGGGCAGGGCAATGAATGCTTGCGAGTTTGTTTTTCTTGAGGGTCAGGTGTGACACGGGCGTCAGCAGTTGCACTTTGAGTGTAATATAGGCAGGCAACAGAGTCATTTTACTATTACCCTTCCCTTCAATCTTTAGTGAGGTTCTACCCGAAACACCCCCCTCCAAAGCGAAATTACTTAAGCCCAAGCCCATAACTCAAAAATGACTTCTTTACATCTTTTATGGCTTATTTTGACAATAAGCCCTGAAAAGGCGGAATCGAACTGGCCCTTAACCTGCAATTCAATTGTGTGTGCAATGATGAATCACTCTTGCCTGCTATCTGTACATTTAGGCATCATCATACATGGCATAACCTAATACATGTGCATTCCATTGTAGAATCTGGAATATGCAATGTTTATGTTAGTTCATACGTTGCACATGATGTTTAAATGCCCCTTAAATCTGGTCAGTCAAGTGATGGTCTTTAAGCCTCCTTCTTTGCTTCCTTTCTTGATATGTAAGATTTGCTCACACATCTGTTCAATTGCTTGTTTGCATCAGCCGGCCATACTAGGACTGTTTGCTTTGATTACTTGCTGTTCTTGACCTAACACTCTAACAGAGCTTGTCAACGATTTAAACACTAAGGAATGCTGTAGTGGGGCCTTGTCTAACTCATAGGTGACATAAAGGTTTGGCTGTACACTATAGTAGGCTCTCCAAGAGTACGTGGAGATCCAATTCGAAGGTATGCCTAGTTTTTACATAGTGCAGACATAGTAAATGCTCATTTCATAGTGTGCAAGTGCAACAGATGCGGCATGTTTCATTATGTGGTGTTGTTTTGTTATAATCTCATCCTTTTGTGTTCACAGACTGGAAAGTATGCATATTTATCTTCCAAGGAGACGAGTAACTAGTTTGTGTCACCTTGCAGAGGGGGTGCAATGAAGATAAGATTGAGGATTTCCAAGTATAAGATGTTAGGAAGGAGCCTTGCAAGAGAAGTAGGAGCTGCACTGAGCCTCTTCAACCTGCTAAGGTAAGTCACTGTATGCAACTCAACAGTTCAATTCCTTATTTGTTTCAAGCATAGTTAATTTTCTCTTTTCAATTGCTTTATTTTTCCTCACTTAATGAGATGCCCAAATAATTATGCCTGATGTTTGGTACTTGTATCACTATTAGTTGACATAATTAAAGGCGTTACCATTTAATTACTGTTTCGAAGTGTGCCTGAAGCTTTGAAGTCTATCAACCAACTATTATTGCATGAGGCTCACAATCTAGTTTATACTACGCTAATGATTGCATAGTTTTGCCTGCTGTAGTATGTTTGTATGAAACCCTCTGCTGTTCATTATGCTCCCTAAGACTTTAATTGAGGTACAGAACGGCCAACTGCTTGCTTACTTATACGCAACGTGTTGTCTAAATTTGTAACTTGTCTGTGTTTTCGATTGGGCCCCAACATCATGCTCCTCTGGTGAGCTAAGAGGGATTTCTGTATGTAGGTTGCACAGACTATCTTTTTTATAATTTTTAAAATATCACCTGCTTATGCTTCATGATGTGTCACATTTTTTTGTGAAAGTGACGTGTAACATTATTGTTAGTCCTATTTTGCCATGTAGTACAAAATAGTGTCTTGTTCGCTTCACTGTTGTAACTATATTTTTGCCCTAGTCATGTGTACTTACAGAAACATTTCACGATGAAGTGACATCAACACAAAAATCTGCGAGCAGTGCGGCATGGCCATTACCGAATGATTATGGATTGGAATTGGAATGTGCTGATGTTCTCGAGTATCAACTAGGTGGCAAGACAACGTGTACATGATTGTCAACGTATAATCAACAAGTTGAGACTAGACATGCCGGTATTAGATGCAGGAGTAAAAAATGAAACAAGACATCGAGGTAACCATGCAGGAATTGGAGATTTTGAAGACTGAAATTTGTGCTATCTGAATCTGGCCAATCCTATTTTCTGAAGAGATTATAGTTCAAATGGAGTTAAGTTGATGCGCGTCCATGATGTATGAGCTGTATTTGCCCAGTGTATGTAATTTGCTATTTGTGTATGCTTTATTATCACCTGTGCTGAACCATAATGCCCAGTGGGTATAATCGGCTGTAATTTCTTTATTGTATAGTGTAGGATTATTCTACCTTTCTATGCCTTGATCTCTTTGTTGTATAGTGTATGCTTTTTAGAGGTGATAGTATTGAGTAGGATAATTCTTTGAATATGCTATATCGTTCAAACAGGGGCCAACTCGCCCGACCATGGCCCTTCACGGGCCGTCAGATCCATGGGCCTTCTACGTCTCGCAGGATCCATGGGCCTTCTACGTCTCGCAGGATCCATGGGCCTTCTACGTCTCGCAGGATCCATGGGCCTTCTATGTCTCGCAGGATCCATGGGCCTTCTATGTCACGTAGGATCCATGGGCCGCCGACTCATTTATGGGTCTTGTATGGGCCTTTAATGGGCCGTAGATGGGCCTATAATGGAAATCGTACGTTTTATGGGCTCACCATAACGGGCCTTTAATAGGTCGTATTTGGTGATGCTATGAAAATGGCCCAACAGACTAACGGACCACAAACGGGCTGACTGTAACGACGAGCTGAATTTGGACCACAAGCAGAAAATGACAGTAGCGGGCCGTAAGTAACCGAATACCGCAAATGAGACCAAGAATAAATGGGCCCTCAGAAGGCCGAAAGTTAACTTGGGCTGGAAACGGCCCAACGGAATAACCGCCCGTTAATGGGTATAAAGTGTTACACTGTTCATTACGGGCCAGTTTCACCGCGGGCGGTTAATGGGTGTAAAGTAATACACTGTTCATTACGGGCCAGTTTCAGCAGGGGCCGCTAATGGGCCAAGAGTTACAAAGGGCCTCATATGGGCCGAAAGACGTCATGGCCCATACATGGGCCAGAAGTGAAAACTGGCTGGAATCATATTGGATGGCCTAGATGACGATACTGGGCCTAATTCGCATAGGGCGTGACGGGCCTTGGGTTAGCGGGCTGTAAATGGGCTATATGCTAACAGGCCGTTAACAGGCTTTCCATGGGCCGGCCCGCCAGCTTTTGACCTAGTCAAATGGGCCGGACTTTTCACAGGAATGGGCACTATTGGGCCGCGCCACGTGTCGACGTATCATAGGCGCCTTCTGTCCAGTGAGTGGATGACATCTGTCCCAATGATGAGACGACACGTGTTTCCTCCAGCCAATGATGATTTTACACGTGGAAATCCCCATTGGTCAGGGCTGTTAACGGGTTATCGGATCCAAAACCCGACCCGATAGCTTAACGGCGTTCCGTTACAGTGGATGCAACGTGTCGGTCACCCTTGACGAAAGCACTTCTGTGACACGCGATTTATCGTCATGGAAGTGGACACTTCCATGATGATAATTTTGGTAATGTCATGGAACACTTCGACAACAGCACAGGTATGACTATCTTGATTCTGTCATAAAATTGTCATGGATGTACATGCATACAAAAAACGCGACCTACTGTGACAAACACGTATCATCACGGAAGTGTATTCTTTTAGTGCACGTAATTCCGTTGAGATGACACCGTATGAACTATGGTTTAGAGAAACCTAAGCTGTTGTTTCTTAAAAGTTTGGGGCTGTGACGCTTATTTGAAAAGGTTTCAGCCAGATAAGCTCGAACCCAAAGCGGATAAATGCATCTTCATAGGACACCCAAAACAGTTGGATATACCTCCTAATTCAGATCCGAAAGCAAAAAATGATTGTTTCTAGAAACGGGTCCTTTCTCGAGGAATAGTTTCTCTTGAAAGAATTGAGTGGGAGGATGGTGAAGACTTGATGAGGTTATTGAACCATCACTTCAACCAATGTGTAGCAGGGCACAGGAAGTTGTTCCTGTGGCACCTACACCAATTGAAGTGGAAGCTGATGATAGTGATCATGAAACTTTGGATCAAGTCACTACCATACCTTGTAGGTCAACAAGGATGTGTACTACTTCAGAGTGGTACGGTAATCCTGTCTTGGAAGTCATGTTGCTAGACAACAATGAACCTACGAGCTATGGAGAAGAGATGGTGGGCCCGGATTCCAAAAAATGGCTAGAGGCCTTAAAATCCGAGAGAGGATCCATGTCTGAAAACAAAGTGTGGACTTTGGAAGAACTCTTGATGTTCGTAAGGCTGTTGGGTACAGATGGATTTTAAAAGGAAGACGGACAATGATGGTAAGTGTCACCAATAAGAAAGCTCGACTTGTCGCTAAGATGTTTTCCGACAAATTCAAGGAGTTGACTAAGATGAGACTTTCTCATTCGTAGCGATGCTAAAGAATCTGTTGGAATTATATTAGCAGTTACTGCATGATTTATGAAATCTTGCAGATAGGATGTCAAAACATTGTTTCCTCGATGATATTCTTGACAAAAGGTTGTATGTGATACAACCAAAAGGTTTTGTCAACCTAAAATATGCTAACAAGTATGCAAAGCTCCAACAATCCTTCTAAGGACTGGAGTAAGCATCTCGGAGTTGAAATATACACTTTGATGAGATAATCAAAGATTTTGGGTTTATACCAAGTTTATGAGAAACTTGTATTTCCAAAGAAGTGAGTGGGAGCACTATAGAATTTCTGATGAGTATATGTTATTAACATATTGTTGATCAGAAATGATGTAGAATTTCTGGACAGCATATAGGGTTATTTGAAAAGTGTTTTTCAATGGAAAACCTGGATTAAGCTACTTGAACATTGAGCATCAAGATCTATAAGGATAGATCAAAAACGCTTAATAGTACTTTCAAATAAATACATACCGTGACAAGATTTTTAAGGAGTTCAAAATAGATCGGCAAAGAATGAGTTCTTGGCTGTGTTATAAGGTGTGAATATTGAGTAAGACTCAAGACATGACCACGGCAGAAGAGAGAGAAAGGACGAAGGTCGTCCCCTATGCTTTAGACGTAGGCTCTATAGTATGCTATGTTGTGTACCACACCTGAAGTGTGCCTTGCCATGAGTCAGTCAAGGTGTACAAGAGTGATCCAGGAATGGATCACAGGACAGCGGTCAAACTTATCCTTAGTAACTAGTGGACTAAGGAATTTTCTCGATTATGGAGGTGGTAAAATAGTTCATCGTAAAGGGTTACGCCGATGCAAACTTTGACACTAATCCGGATTATTTTGAGTAGTAAACCGGATTTGTATAGTAGAACAGTTATTTGGAATAGCTCCAAATAGAGCGTGGTAGCTACATCTAGTAGATGACATAGACATTTGCAAAGCACACACGGATCTGAAAGGTCCAGATCCGTTGACTAATAACCTCTCTCACAAGCGAGATATGATCAAACCCCATGGGTGTTGGATTCATTACAATTACATAGTGATATGAACTAGATTATTGACTCTAGTGCAAGTGGGAGACTGTTGGTAATATGCCCTAGAGGCAATAATAAAATGGTTATTATTGTATTTCCTTGTTCATGATAATTGTCTATTGTTCATGCTATAATTGTAATGACCGGAAACCGCAATACATGTGTGAATACATAGACCACAACATGTCCCTAGTGAGCCTCTAGTTGACTAGCTCGTTGATCAACAGATGGTCAAGGTTTCCTGACCATGGACATTGGATGTCATTGATAACGGGGTCACATCATTAGGAGAATGATGTGATGGACAAGACCCAATCCTAAGAATAGCACAAGATCGTGTAGTTCGTTTTCTAAAGCTTTTCTAATGTCAAGTATCATTTCCTTAGACCATGAGATTTTGTAACTCCCAGATACCGTAAGAGTGCTTTGGGTGTACCAAATGTCACAACGTAACTGGGTGACTATAAAGGTACACTACAGGTATCTCCGAAAGTGTCTATTGGGTTGGCACGAATTGAGACAGGGATTTGTCACTCCGTATGACGGAGAGGTATCTGGGGCCCACTCGGTAATGCATCATCATAATGAGCTCAATGTGACTAATTAGTTAGTCACGAGATCATGCATTACGGAATGAGTAAAGTGACTTGCCGGTAACGAGATTGAACGAGGTATTGGGATACCGACAATCGAATCTCGGGCAAGTAACGTACCGATTGACAAAGGGGATTGCATACGGGATTGCTTGAATCCTTGACATCGTGATTCATCCGATGAGATCATCGTGGAAGATGTGGGAGCCCACATGGGTATCCATATCCCACTATTGGTTATTGGCCAGAGATCTGTCTCGGTCATGTCTGCATGATTCCCGAACCCGTAGGGTCTACACACTTACGGTTCAATGACGCTAGGGTTATAAAGGAAGTCTGTGTGTGGTTACTGAATGTTGTTCGGAGTCCTGGATGAGATCCCGGACGTCATGAGGAGTTTCGGAATGGTCCGGAGGTAAAGATTTATATATGGGAAGTCCAGTTTCAGTCACCGGAATAGTTTCAGGGGTTATCTTGTACCGGGACCACCAAAAGGTGTCCGGAGGTGCACCGAGTGGGGCCACATGCCCGAGGGGACTTAATGGGCTGAATATGGGAGGGAACCAGCCCCTAGTGGGCTGGTGCGCCCCTCCCCAAGGGCCCAAGGCGCCTAGGGTTGAAAACCCTAGGGGAGGGGGGCGCCTCCACCTTGCTTGGGGGGCAAGTCTCCCCCTCCTGGCCACCGCCCCTCCCCTCTAGATGGGATCTGGATGGGGCTGGCCCCCTCTCCCCTTCCCCTATATATAGTGGGGGTATTGGGGCTGCCCAACACATGAGTTTTCATGTCCCTGGCGCAGCTCTACCCCTCTCCCTCCTCGTCTCTCGCAGTGCTTGGCGAAGCCCTGCTGGAGTGCCACGCTCCTCCATCACCACCACGCCGTTGTGCTGCTTCTGGACGGAGTCTTCCCCGTCCTCTCCCTCTCTCCTTGCTGGATCAAGGCACGGGAGACGTCACCGAGCTGTACGTGTGTTGAACGCGGAGACACCGTTCTTCGGTGCTTAGATCGGATTCAGCCGCGATCTGAATCGCTTCGTGAACGACCCCACCGACCGCGTTCTTTTAATGCTTCTGCATGCCGATCTTCAAGGGTATGAAGATGCACTCCCCTCTCTCTCGTTGCTAGTATCTCCATAGATTGATCTTGGTGATGCATAGAAAATTTTGAATTTTTGCTACGTTCCCCAACAAGGTGGGCTTTTTTATTTAGTATTTGTCTCAACAAAAAATTAGTTTTTTTTTCTTTTCTACTTTATTTATTTTCATTTATTTATTTCTAAATATTTTTTCTTTAGGGACAAAAAATTACAAACTTTCTGTTAGTGGGAGTAGTTTTCGAATTTGAATAGTTTAAATAATTTTTATTTAGTTTTTGTCTCAACAAAAAATTAGTTTTTTTCTTTTCTACTTTATTTATTTTCATTTATTTATTTCTGAATATTTTTTCTGTAATTAGAAAAAATTACAAACTTTCTGTTAGTGCTAGTAGTTTTCAAATTTGAATAGTTTAAATTTGAATTATTTGACGAACTAATTTGTACACGAAGTGCATCTAGTTTTTGCACATAAATTTTTTCGCGTTTCAAATACCAAAACACATAAGTGCCCTAACTATTACAAAGATTCCCTCCGGTTTGTTCAAAGCGGCACTTTCCAGATATATATGTGTGGAAAGTCACTATAGAATAAAGTGATGACGGTGAAACCTATCACATGCCAGTGTGGGATCTTTGGATGTGAAACTTTTTCTTCGCGTGTGTCCCTTTGCGCCATAACCATGGACAATCTTCATCATTTAACTGGATGCTCGCATCAATATTCACTGTGAATGGAGCAATATCATCAAAATTTTCATAATCTTCTGATATGTCTGTCTTGTCATCCACTCCCATGATGTTTCTTTTCCCTGAAAGAACTATGTGGCGCTTTGGCTCATCGTATGATCCATTCGCTTCCTTATCTTTTCTTTTTTGGCCTGGTAGACATGTCTTTCACATAGAAAACCTGCGCCACATCATTGGCTAGGACGAAAGGTTCGTCTGCATATGCAAGATTGTTGAGATCCACTGTTGTCATACCGTACTGCGGGTCTTCCGTTACCCCGCGTCGTGTCATATTGACCCATTTGCACCGAAACAAAGGGACCTTCGAACCACCTCCATAGTTAAGTTCCCATATGTCCTCTATGTAACAATAATATGTTTCCTTTCCCGATGTTGGTTGTTGCATCAAAGCGGACACCACTATTTTGGTTGGTGCTCTTCTTATCTTGGGCGATCGTGTAAAATGTATTCCCATTTATCTCGTAACCTTTGAAAGTCATTACATTCAAAGATGGTAATTGGGACAGCAAGTACAGGTCATCTTCAATATCGCCATCATGCATGGCACGTGTCTGTAACCAACCGGCGAAAGTCCTCATTTGTTCACGTGTAATCCAGTCGTCAGACTGCTCCGGGTGTTTGGAGTGTAGAAAATTCTTGTGTTCCTCCATATACGGAGCTACCAAGGCGGAATTCTATAGAACTATGTAGTGTGCTTTAGTGAGAGAATGTCCGTCCATATATATTATTTGATCCCCTCCTAGCGTGCCTTTTCCATCCAGCCTGCCCTTATGCCGCGATTCAGGAACACCAATCGGCTTAAGGTCGGGAATAAAGTCAATACAAAACTCAATGACCTCCTCACTTTCATGGCCCTTCGAGATGCTTCCGTCTGGCCTAGCATGGTTATGAACATATTTATTCAAGACTCCCATGAACCTCTCAAAGGGGGACATATTGTGTAGAAATATAGGACCCAAAACGTTAATCTCTTCGCAAAGGTGAACTAGGACGTGCATCATGATGTTGAAGAAGGATGGTGGGAACACCAACTCGAAACTGACAAGACATTGCACCAAATCATTCTGTAACCTTGGTATGATTTTAGGATCGATTACCTTCTGAGAGATTGCATTGAGGAATGCAGATAGCTTCATAATGGCTAATTGAACGTTTTCCGATAGAAGCCCCCTTAATGCAACCGGAAGCAGTTTCGTCATAATCACATGGCAGTCATGAGACTTTAGGTTCTGGAACTTATTCTCTTCCATATTTATTATTACCTTTATATTCAACAAGAAGCCAGACGGCACCTTCATACTGAGCAAGCATTCAAAGAAGATTTCCTTCTCTTCTTTGGTAAGAGCATAGCTGGCCTGACCCTGATGTATGTCGTCTTTTCCATGCATACGTTGGTGGTCCTCCCGTGCCTCCGGTGTATCTTTTGTATTCACATACATGCCCAAGAAGCCAAGCAGGGTCACACAAAGATTCTTTGTCACGTGCATCACGTCGATTGTGGAGCGGACCTCTAGGTCTTTCCAATAGGGCAGGTCCCAAAATATAGATTTCTTCTTCCAAATGGGTGTGCGTCCATAAGCATCCTTTGGAACAGGTTGTCTGCCAGGACCCTTTCCAAAGATTACCTTCAAATCCTTGACCATATCATGTACATCAGCACCAGTATAGTGGCGAGGCTTCGCCCGGTGATCCGCCTCACCTTTGAAGTGCTTGCCTTTCTTTCTTACGGGATGCCTGCTTGGAAGAAATCGATGATGTCCCAGGTACACATTCTTCCTACAACTATCCAAATATATACTGTCGGTATCATCCAAACAATGCGTATGTCCGTGATATCCCTTGTGTGTCTATCCTGAAAGGTTACTAAGAGGAGGCCAATCATTGATGGTCACAAACAGCAATGCCTTTAGATCAAATTCTTCCTGTTTGTGCTCATCCCACGCACGTACACCTTTTACATTCCACAGCTATAATAGTTCTTCAACTAATGGCCTTAGGTACACATCAATGTCGTTGCCGGGTTTCTTAGGGCCTTGGATGAGCACTGGCATCATAATGAACTTCCGCTTCATGCACAACCAAGGCGGAAAGTTATACAAACATAGAGTCACAGGTCACGTGCTATGGTTGCTGCTCTGCTCCCCAAAAGGATTAATGCCATCTGCGCTTAGACCAAACCATACGTTCCTTCGGTGACCTGCAAACTCCTCCCTATACTTTCTCTCGGTTTTTCTCCACTGCGACCCGTCAGCGGGTATTCTCAACTTTCCGTCTTTCTTACGGTCTTTTCCGTGCCATCGCATCGCCTTGGCATGCTCTTTGTTTTGGAACAAACGTTTCAACCATGGTATTATAGGAGCATACCACACCACCTTCGTAGGAATCTTCTTCCTGGGGCGCTCGCATCGACATCACCAGGGTCACCGCGGCCGATCTTATAGCGCAATGCACCGCATACCGGGCACGCGTTCAAATCCTCGTACTCACCGCGGTAGGGGATGTAGTGATTAGGGCATGCATGTATCTTCTGCACCTCTAAACCTAGAGGGCAGACAACCTTCTTTGCTTCGTACGTACTCTTCGGCAATTCATTGTCCTTTAGAAGCATATTCTTTATCATTACCAACAACTTTCCAAATCCCTTGTCAGATACACTATTCTCTGCCTTCCATTGCAGCAATTCCAGTGTGGTGCCCAGCTTTTTCTTGTCACTTTCGCAATTCGGGTACAACAATTTCCTGTGATCCTCTAACATGCGCTGCAACTTCTTATTCTCCTTTTCACTTGCGCAGTTTCTCTTTGCATCGGCAATGGCCCGACCTAGATCATCAGGGGGCTCATCTGATGCCTCTTCTTCAGCTTCTTCCTGCATGGCCGGCTCAGCTTCTTCCCCCATTGTTGTATCATCGTATTCAGGGAACCCATGGCCAGGATAGCTATCATCGTCCTGTTCTTCTTCATTGTCTTCCATCATAACCCCTCTTTCTCCGTGCTTGGTTGAAACATTATAGTGGTGTGAAACCGGACTCAAACATGTGGACGTGAATGGTTCTTGAGTTAGAGTAATTGTGATCATTCTTACAGCCAGCACATGGACAAGACATAAAACCATCCGCCCCCTTGTTTGCCTGAGCTGCAATCAGAAAAGCATGTCCGCCATCAATCAACTGGGGAGAGCATCGGTCATCGTACATCCATTGCCGGCGCATCTTCATTACACACCACCGAATAGACCAAATTAATACAAGTTCATACATAAAGTTCATACAACACTTAAATGCAACATACAAATAACTCTCTAGATAAAGAATTTAAATGCAACAAGAAATGTGATCAAGATCGCAAATAAGGTAACAATTCATCCAACAGCATAATGATACCAAGCCACACTATCAATGGCATATTTTCTAATCTTTCTAATCTTCAACCGCATTTTCTCCATCTTGATCTTGTGATCATCGACGACATCGGCAACATGCAACTCCAATTCCATCTTCTCCCCCTCAATTCTTTTCAATTTTTCTTTCAAATACTCATTTTCTCTTTCAACTAAATTTAACCTCTCGACAATAGTGTTGGTTGGAATTTCCGGTTCACATACCTCCTAGATAAAAATATCTATGTCAACTTGATGGGCATAATTTGTCATAAACACTAAATGCAACAAATAGTTTTAAAAGAGAATATATCACATCCAAATCATAACACGGACGAGGGCCGACGGGGATGGATATCAAAACCATGGCACTATGTATAACAAACAACGTACGGGTAAGATAATTATACAAGTAACTATATATCTAAATCACACAAACATGATTTTTTTTGTATATAAAAAAGATAAGAACAAGAGGCTCACCAGAAGGTGGTGCCGACGACGGGTCGGTGCGGACGATCGACGGTAGTTACGACGGAGACGGGAAGGCACTAAGTAAACCACACCTACATATGCAAACTACGAGTTATTTTAAGCTCAAATTGCATATAAATCAAATAAACTACGACATATAATTCCTCCCAAATTACTAAAACCCACAAATTAATCACTATAGAAAGCATTGCAAGAGCTAATCTAGCAATGAGAGATGAAAGGACAAAGTTGCTAACCTTTGTGATCACTTGAATGGATGGGGGCCTTCAAATCTTGACAAAATTTGGGCAAAATGTGTGATGAGCTCGAGGGAAGCAGAGGAAGAACAGAGAGGAGGAGAGGGGAAAGGGCGGAGAACAGAGCAAGCTGGACGAAGGGTTTATATGCAGGATGACCTATAGTACCGGTTCATGGCAAGAACCGGTACTAAAGATGCTGGACGGGCCCCATTCTGACAACATCCTGCCACCACACCCTTTAGTTCCGGTTCGTGGCACGAACCGGTGCTAAAGGTTCCGCACGAACAGGTACTAAAGAGAGCGGCCCGCCTAGCCATTGGAACCGACACTAATGGTCACATTAGTGCCGGTTCAGTTACATACCAGGACTATTGTGCTTCACATTAGGCCATTTTTCTACTAGTGGGTTGAGAATAAACAAGATTAATGCTGTGAAAAAGCAGTGGCACCATAATCTGTGGCCAGGTGGCTACAAGGTGTCCCAGCCTAAGTGGGATATCGCTGAGCAACAAATGATTGATGCAGGGGTCACTCCAGTTACATTGAGCTGGCCCTGAAGGTGCATGACTTGGTTTATGTGCATGGGGGGGAAGTTGGACCCAAAGACAGGGCTTGTTTTGGAGCGGGCATGTCTTAAAGGAGCCATCGACAGTTTACTTTTTGCAATTCACAAGGCTCGAATGGGGGTGTTCACGGCCAACAGAGAGAACAACGAGCTTATGCATGCCCTGAAGAATCCTGAACACCCGGGTAGAACACGAGGCAAAGGCGTTGTTCCGTGGTTGGAGGGGTTTGCGGATTGGAACGATACTTATAGAAGTCGTGCAAGAAAGAGCAATAGGAGGAGGAGAAGAGGAAGCTGGAGGAGGAGCAGAGGAAGCAGGAAGCAGACCGCCTTTGCATGGTAGAATCAAAGCACCCGGAGTTGGAACGCGCTTTCATCCGGCACCTGGAGCAGATCGACCCACTTAGCCAAGAAAGGGCGTCTCAGCGGCAACAGCAAGCAGGTCCAGCATTGGATAGCACTGTCCCATCCATCCAGAGAAGTAGCATGGGTTTCGCTCAGGGCGATGATGCACTGCTAGATAGATACCCTGTGGATGATATCATGGCTACGACAACTTGTGACCTACACATGAAAGTAAAGAATATATCCATGAAGGTGGCAGACGACTATGCTTTAACAAATCCCCCTGAAGCAACCTTCCATTGCAATCCTATTCCAGCTGGCTATGCTCGTGTCGGGGTTGATGAAGTGACGACAAGATATTTGGGGCTAGAGCTTGACATTCCTGGAGGTGACGAGGAGTGCACACAGGGAGAGGCCATACATCGTCTAATTCTATGGAGAAAGGATTGCATCGTCTTTCCAAGGCCACCGACACCGCGTGAGCCGGCTCCTCCTCCAAGTCCACCAATGCATCAGCAAACTCCCACTCCTCCAAGTCCGCCACCGCGTCAGCAGACTCCTACTCCTCGAAGTCCGCCATCGTGTCAGCACACTCCTCCTCCTCCAAGTTCGGCACCGCGTCAGTCAACTCCTCCTCCTCCAAGTCTGGCACCGCATCAGCCGACTCCTCCTCCAAGTCAGGCACCGCGTCAGCCGTCTCCGATGCCTCAGTAGGCTCCGCCACCTCAGCAACAACAGAAGAGAGGCGCCGCAGCTACGGCGGCTAGCGGTACAAAAGGAGGCAAGAAATACAAATATGGTCCAAGCTTCAAGCCTCTTCTGTAGTTGCCTTACCACCTGGCTGAGGAGGAAAACAACGCCGAAGTGTCTGTCCAAGTGAAGGCCCTTTTTGGACGGAAACCACCCCCGTCGCCAAAGGATAAAGTACCTGAGCATGTCATGCAACACTTTATTGATAAGGCTCGACCAGCTATCAAGCATAGAGACTCAGACTATGAGCACTCTATCTCATGCACAAAAAAATAAGGAGTCGAGCTCGAGCACGAGCCAAGCAGTTGGTAAAAAAGCAGGAAAATTGTTCCCCAGTTGGGAGAACAGGCAGTGCAATCGACCCCCCCCCCCCCCGCTCGTTGTACAAACACATGTGAGTACCGCCGATCAGCCGGTAATAACCGACGATCATAGAAGGCAGGCTGAAGAGGCCCGTATCACTGTTGAACAACTACTAAGCATCGACGTACTCCCCGGTTTACAGAGGAGGAACTACAATGGAAATATGTCCGTGGCCAACCTCTAGTCAAGCCTAAGGAAATCCCGCTTCTATCAACGAGAATGTATGAATTGCATGAATGGTACCTGACAGAACTAAATACCAATCGAGAGTCCCTCATGGTGAAAGTCAAGGTAGAGCATTACTTCCATGAAAAATATCTGTGGGTTGAGTTTCAAGAAATGTTTCAGTTATTTAATCAAGACGCACTTGATAAATCTATCGTCAGTTGCTATTATCTGTAAGTAATTTCTTTCTGTAATTTAAGTCTCTAGCTGGCTGTAGTGCTCGTTCATTACCTGTAAATATCCTCACTATATTCTTTTCTGTGGTATTTGTTGGAAATATGCCCTAGAGGTAATAATAAAATGATTATTATTGTATTTCCTTGTTCATGATAATTTTCTGTTGTTCATGCTATAATTGTATTAACTGGAAACCATAATACATGTGTGAATACATAGACCACAACATGTCCCTAGTGAGCCTCTAGTTGACTAGCTCGTTGATCAATAGATGGTTATGGTTTCCTGACCATGGACATTAGATGTCATTGATAACGGGGTCACATCATTAGGAGAATGATGTGATGCACAAGACCAAATCCTAAGCATAGCACAAGATCGCGTAGTTTGTTTGCTAAGAGCTTTTGTAATGTTAAGTATCAATTCCTTAGACCATGAGATTGTGCAACTCCCGGATACCGTAGGAATGCTTTGGGTGTACCAAACGTCACAACGTAACTGGGTGGCTATAAAGGTGCACTACAGGTATCTCCGAAAGTGTCTGTTGGGTTGGCACAAATTGAGACTGGGATTTGTCACTCCGTATGACGGAGAAGTATCTCTAGGCCCACTCGGTAATGCATCATCATAATGACCTCAATGTGACTTAGTAGTTGGTCATGGGATCATGCATTACGGAACAAGTAATGTGACTTGCCAGTAACGAGATTGAACGAGGTATTGGGATACCGATGATCGAATCTCGGGCAAGTAATGTACCGATTGACAAAGGGAATTGTATACGGGATAGATTGAATCCCTGACATCGTGGAACATGTGGAAGCCAACATGGGTATCCAGATCCTGCTGTTGGTTATTGTCCAGAGAACATCTCGGTCATGTCTGCATGATTCCCGAACCCATAGGGTCTACACACTTAAGGTTCGGTGATGCTAGACTTGTTATGGGAAATTGTATGTGGTTATCGAAGGTTGTTCGGAGTCCCGGATGAGACCCTGGACATCACAAGGAGTTCCAGAATCGTCCGCAGGTGAAGATTTATATACGGGAAGTCCAGTTTCAGTCGTCGGAATGGTTTCGGGGGTTATCGGTATTGTACTTGGACCACCGAAAGGTATCGAGGGGTCAACCGGGTGGGGCCACCTGCCCCAGGGGTCTTAATGGGCTGAATATGGGAGGGAACCATCCCCCTAGTGGGCTGGTGCGCCCCCCAAGGGCCCAAGGTGCCTAGGGTTTAGAAACCCTAGGGGAGGGAGCGCCTCCCCCTTGCTTGGGGGGCAAGTCTCCCCCTCCTGCCCCCCCCCCCCTCTAGATGGGATCTAGAGGGGCTAGCCCCCTCTCCCCTTCACCCTATAAATAGAGGGGTGGTGGGAGGGCTGCAGCACCCTTTCTTTTTGTCATGCCCAATATGCGACCCTATCCAAAAGGAACTCGAAGGTCCCACCAAGGATAGACCCGCATATTGAAACACTTTTGCAAGGTGGATATCATTACATCAACATTACATAATAGATGGGGATACATACATAAGGCATACAATGCCACGCGAATACAACATCACAATACATAAGAGCATCATCCGACTACGGATGAAACACAAACAGAAACTCAATGACATCCACCCTGCTAGCCCAGGCTGCCGACCTGGAACCTATCCCCTGATCGAAGAAGCAGAAGAAGAACTCAACGCAAGCAAGCATCGCTCTCGCATCATGATCATCGCATAACCTGTACCTGCAACTGTTGTTGTAGTAATCTGTGAGCCACGAGGACTCAGCAATCCCATTACCATGGGTATCAAGACTAGCAAAGCTTAAAGGGAATGGAGAGGATAAGTGGTGAGGTTGCAGCAGCGACTAAGCATATATGGTGGCTAACATACGCAAATAAGAGCGAGAAGAGAGCAAGCGGAACGGTCGTCAACTAGTAATGATCAAGAAGTGATCCTGAACTCCTACTTACGTCAAACATAACCCAGAAACCGTGTTCACTTCCCGGACTCCGCCGAGAAGAGACCATCACGGCTACACACACGGTTGATGCGTTTTAATTCGGATCTGGTGTCAAGTTATCTACAACCGGACATTAACAAATTCCCATCTGCCTATAACCGTAGGCACGGCTTTTGAAATATTATACCCTGCAGGGGTGTCCCAACTTAGCCCATGACAAGCTCTCGCGATCAACGAAGGAATAGACCTTCTCCCAGGAAGACCCGATTAGACTCGGAATCCCGGTTTACAAGACATTTCGACAATGGTAAAACAAGACCAGCAAAGCCGCCCGATGCACCGACAAATCTCGATAGGAGCTGCACATATCTCGTTCTCAGGGCACACCGGATGGGTCAGCCTACGAGTAAAACCAGCGCTCGAGTTGCCCCGAGGTGGCCCCGCAGTCTGCCCGGTTCGGACCAACACTTAGACAAGCATTGGCCCGGGGGGGCTAAAATAAAGATGACCCTCGGGTTGGCCGACCCAAGGGAAAGGGATAGGTGGTGGTGAGGCAAATGGTAAAACCAAGGTTGGGCCTTGCTGAAGGAGTTTTATTCAAAGCGAACTGTCAAGGGGGTCCCATAAATCACCCGACCGCGTAAGGAATGCAAAATCCGGGAACATAACACCGGTATGACGGAAACTAGGGCGGCAAGAGTGGAACAAAACACTAGGAAAAAGGCCGAGTTTTCCACCCTTTACCAAGTATATAGATGCATTAATAATATAAGCGATATTGTGATATCCCAACCAAAATCCTGTTCACCAAGGAGAAATCTTCAACTTCACCTGCAGCTAGCAACGCTATAAGAGGGGCTGAGCAAAAGCGGTAACATAGCCAAACAACGGTTTTCATAGGAAAGGTGTCAAAGGTTAGAGGTTCATGGCAATATGGGAGGCTTAATGAGCAAAAGATAGGTAATGCAGCATAGCGATAGAACGAAGCAACTAGCATAGCAATGATACTAGTGAGATCCAGGGTAGCGGTCATCTTGCCTGAAATCCCGCAAGGAAGAAGAACGAGTCCGTGAAGAAGACGAACGGATGAAGCCGAACCAAGCGTAGATGAACGAATCCTCACGATCGCACGAAACAGGAACTATCGAAAAAAGCACACAACATAGTAAACACACCACACATGAACAAGGCATGCTGCACAACAAGCATGATGCAAGTCAAGACTACATGAAGCTACTCATGGCAAACAATGATACAAACAAGAACAACACATCAAGGCAAGTTTAAATGAGGCCGGGAACAACATATAACAAATACGATAAGTCCTCATATGCATATTTCGAAATTGGTCCAGAGCTGAATAAACCTTATGTTCAAGTAGTTAAACAGCAAGTTGAGATGCACAAGGATGATCTACACGAGATTCTAGTCAAGTTACATATAAAGTTCATTAGATTTGGAGCTACGGCCTAGAAGATATGAGCAACACAAGTTAAACATGGTATTGATGCAAAATGCACCCAAACATCAAGCAAACACCTCAAAACAAGGATGCAACATGATAATATGAAGCTACATGCAATTCTAAGCAAGTTTCATATAGAGCACACTCAAAACGGAGCAACGGTTCAACACATGCACACTATACAAGTTATAGCAACAATCTGTCCAAAACAGCAACTAGGCATATTGCAAGCAACAAAACAATAAGCTACAGCATCTCAACATGAAAACAAAAGACATGGGCATGATGTACAGGTAAAGCATAACAAAACATGAACACTGAGCTATCTCCAGAAATCACTAGAACATGCTCAAACACACATGGTAAGATTGCAAGTAATAACAATTCCAGACTTTGCAGAAAATAACGTCAGGTTGCAATGTTTAGAGCTATCAAACAACTGTTACAGGAACTTATCATGGCAAACAAAGGCATGGCATGATTCTACTCAAAGCATAGATCAAAAGTCCCTTACTTACCATAAGCCAAAAAGGATCAGAAAATATGATGGCACCCATGTAAACATAGCAAGTTATATTACAGATTCAAACATGGCAGAAACAGAATTATGAAGGCATGTTGGTGAGCTTGTGCAACTCACTACAGAGCAATACATGGCATGGCAAGGCACCCAACAGTAAGAAGACATGTTTGTGAAGCTAAGCATGGCAATAGCAAGGTCATAGGGTGCATGGATCACTAGCAAAACGCATGGAAACAACTGAACTTAATGTTAACAGGCTGACAGCAACATTATGAAGCAACTTTGGAGCAGGATATGAACAATCTACAGCAAGCTATAAATGCAACCAGGGGCATGTATGGTTAGTTGATGACATGTAGATCAAAACATATTTATAGAACATCTCCAGATTATGCATAGAATGATTAGTAGCAACATGTTTATATAGCATCACAAAATAACAGATTCAGCCTAGCAAAACAGCAACAGCATGTACACTACTTGACAAGCTCGATTCACTCACCACAAGTCATTGCATGACAATATAAGCATAGTATCATCAAGAAGACATGTTTATGTAACCAACCAAGGCAAGAACAAGTTCATAGCATGCAAGGATCAACTACAACAAGCTTGGCCAAATTGAATAACACGTAAACAATCTGCCAGGAAACATTTTGAAGCAAAAGTAGAGCACTCAAATGACATGCTAGACTACTCCATAATTGCAACCCAGGGCATGAATGGATAGAGCATAACCATATGTTCAAAACAACCTTACTGAAGTATCTCAAAATATGCATGGATCTCTCTGTAGCATCATATTTACATGGCATCAAAATAACATCAGAACAGGGACTAAAATCAGCAACATCACGATGCCAAGTTTGCATGCTGGTGCTAGTCACCACATTGATCACAAAAATACATGTTAAGCACCTCTGTAAAGAAGACATGGCATATATCAAAACACATGAAGACATCAACCTCATAGGATGCACACATCAATCACGGCAAAAATGACAAAAGAGCTCGTTCTGATAACAGACAGCAGAAAACATTATGAAGCACTCTTACAACGATGATTTAGGCATCAAGATGACCTCAAATTAATATAATGAAATAGAATGAAATGATGTACTCGTCGAGGCGAATAATTTGACATATTACACGCACGAAACGGGGCTACAGATGCAGAGATATGATGCGTCGAACATGGCATGATAATAACAAAATGCTCTGGGACAGCCAAATTTTGGAGGGGGGAAAGTCAACCTCCATATGCACGGATTCCGAGGCAGGGCCGGATCTCGCCGGAGATAGCCGGAGATGGCGGGGACGGCGCTGGAGAGGCGGATCTGCTGGAGGGGAGGCCGGAAGAGGCAGCACCGGAGGGCACCGACGCGGCGCGAGCTCGCCGGAGGCGCGCTGGCGGCGGCAGGCGCCAGCGAATGGAGGCGGCGGCCGGCCCGGCAAGCAGCGCAGGGGGACCTCGGGCGACGGGCAGCCGGAGGTGAGGAGACGGCCGGGCGTGTGGGGCGGGGCGCCTGGCGGGGCGCGGGGCGGAGACCGCGGTGGCGCGGGGCGGAGCCCACCGGCGGGAGGACGACGCCGGCGGCAGGGCCGAGCCGTGGCAGGGAGCGGGCAGCGGCGGGAGGTGGATCGGGCCGGGCGGACCTCGCTCGGGCCCCGACGGGCCGGGCGGGCCTCGCTCGGGCCCCGACGGGCCCGCGGCAGCGCTCGGTGGAGCGGGCGGTCCGGGTGGCCACGTGGCGCGAAGGGGTTGGATGGGGGCGGCTGGAGCTGACGTGGCGGCCTCGGATTGGTCGGGGCAACGTGGCGGCTGGACGTGTCCGGCGCCGCTGGACATGTCCGGCGCGCGAGGGGAGCGGGGCTAGGGCTTCGTCTGCGAATTCATCCGCGAATTTCGGGGGGAGGGGCTATAAATAGATTTCTGGGAGCTAGGAGAGTCCAAATGAGGAGCGGTTTTCGGCCACGTGATCGTGATCGAACGACGGAGAGCATGGAGGGGAGTTAGATGGGTTTTGGGCCACTTTGGAAGGGGTGTTGGGCTGCAAAGAGAAGGGGCTTTTACGGTTACCCGGTTAACCGTTGGAGTATCAAACGACCTCCAAATGGCACGAAACTTGACAGGCGGTCTACCGGTGCTATACCAAGGCCACTTGGCAAGCCTCGGTCCATTCCAAGAACATTTAACACCCACTCGCAACGAGAGACGAAAGGGGAACGCCGGAGGGCATAGGAGCGCCGGATTGCAAAACGGACAACGGAGAAAATGCTCGGATGCAAGAGACGAACACGTATGCAAAATGAAATGCACATGATGACATGATAAAATGCAGCACGCAAGCAAATGACATGGCCACGATGGCGAATATCTGGCGGACACCTGGCGCATCAGATCCGGGGCGTTACACTTTTGGTGCAGCCCCTCCCTCCACCAAGTCTTTCTCCTCCTCCGTAGTGCTTGGCGAAGCCCTGCAGGAATACCACGAGCTCCACCACCACCATGCCGTCGTGCTGTCGGAGTTCTCCCTCAACTTCTCCTCTCCCCTTGCTGGATCAAGAAGGAGGATACGTCCCCGGGCTATACGTGTGTTGAACACAGAGGCGTCGTCCGTTCGGTGCTAGATCTGATCTTCTGTGATTTGGATCGCCGCGAGTACGACTCCATCAACCGCATTCTAGTAATGCTTCCGCTTAGCGATCTTCAAAGGTATGAAGATGCTCATCCTCTCCCTCTCTTGTTGCTAGAATCTTCATAGTTTGATCTTGGTGTTGCATAGAAAATTTTGAATTTGTGCTACGTTCCCCAACAGTGGCATCATGAGCTTGGTCTATGCGTAGTTTCTATGCACGAGTAGAACAAGTTGTTGTGGGCGTCGATTTTGTCATTTTACTTGCCATTACTAGTCTTATCTTGATTCGGCGGCATTGTGGGATGAAGCGGCCCGGACCGACCTTACACGTACACTTACGTGAAACAGGTTCCACCGACTGACATGCACTTGTTGCATAAGGTGGCTAGCGGGTGCCAGTCTCTCCCACTTTAGTCGGATCGGATTCGATGAAAAGGGTCCTTATGAAGGGTAAATAGCAATTGGCACATCACAGTTGTGGCTTCGTGTAGGTAAGAAACATTCTTGCTAGAAACCCGTAGAAGCCACGTAAAACATGCAACAACAATTAGAGGACGTCTAACTTGTTTTTGCAGGGTATGCTATGTGATGTGATATGGCCAAAAGAATGTGATGAATGATATGTGATGTATGAGATTGATCATGTTCTTGTAATAGGAATCACGACTTGCATGTCGATGAGTATGACAACCGGCAGGAGCCATAGGAGTTGTCTTAATTTATTGTATGACATGTGTGTCATTGAACAACGCCATGTAATTACTTTACTTTATTGCTAATCGTTATCCATAGTAGTAGAAGTAATAGTTGGCGAGACAACTTCATGGAGACACGATGATGGAGATCATGATGATGGAGATCATGGTGTCATGCTAGTGACGAAGGTGATCATGCCGCACTTCAAAGATGGCGATCAAAGGCGCAAGCTGATACTGGCCATATCATGTCACTTTATGATTTGCATGTCATGTTTGTCATGTTTACATCTTATTTTCTTAGAACGACTATAGCATAAATAAGATGATCTCTCACTAAAATTTCAAGAAAGTGTTCCCCCTAACTGTGCACCGTTGCTAAGGTCCATTGTTTCGAAGCATCACGTGATGATCGGGTGTGATAGATTCTAACATTCGCATAAAATGGGTGTAAGCCATATTTACACATGCAAAACACTTAGGTTGACTTGATGAGCCTAGCATGTATAGACATGGCCTCGGAACACAAGAGGTCGAAAGGTCGAACGTGAGTTGTATAATAGATACGATTAACATGAAGATGTTCACCATTGATGACTAGTCCATCTCACGTGATGATCGGACACGGGCTAGTTGACTCGGATCATGTATCACTTAGATGACTAGAGGGATGTCTATCTGTGTGGGAGTTCACTAGATGAACTTAATTATCTTGAAAATAGTCAAAAGGTCTTTGCAAATTATGCTCTAGCTCGCTTTTAAGTTCTACTGTTTTAGACATGTCCGTAGAGAAAATTTAGTTGAAAGTTGATAGTAGCAATTATGCGGACTGGGTCCGTAAACTAAGGATTGTCCTCATTACTGCGTAGAAGGCTTATGTCCTTAATGCAGCGCTCGGTGTGCTGAACCTCGAACGTCGTCTGTGGATGTTGCGAACATCTGACATACACGTTTTGATGACTACGTGATAGTTCAGTAATGTTTAAAAATTTTGAATTGAGGCGCCGAAGACGATTTTTAAACATCGCGGAACATATGAGATGTTCCAAGGGCTGAGGCTAGTGCCCACGTCAAGAGGTATGAGACCTCTGTCGAGTTTCTTAGCCTGCAAACTAAGGGAGAAAAGCTCAATCATTGAGCATGTGCTCAAATTGTCTGAGTACTACAATCACTTGAATCGAGTGGGAGTTAATCTTCCAGATGAGATAGTGATGTTTCTCCAAAGTCACTGCCACCAAGCTACTAGAGCTTCGTGATGAACTATAACATATCAGGGATAGATATGATGATCCTTGAGCTATTCGTGATGTTTGACACCGCGAAAGTAGAAATCAAGAAGGAGCATCAATTGTTGATGGTTAGTGAAACCACAAGTTTCAAGAAGGGCAAGGGCAAGAAGGGATACTTCATGAAACGGCAAAACAGTTGCTGCTCTAGTGAAGAAACCCAAGGTTGAACCCAAACCCGAGACTAAGTGCTTCTGTAATAAGGGGAACGGTCACTGGAGCAGAATTACCCTAGATACATCGTAGATAAAAAGGCAGGCAAGGTCGTGTCGGATGTGGGGTTCTGGCAAAACCCTCAAGGTTCGAACTCTGGGGTGCGCGCGAAGATCTTCCCTCTACCAATCCGCGTCCCAACGCCTTGCTGAGAATCTAAGCTACACGATAAACAACACAAGGGACGCAAGGTTTATACTGGTTCGGGCCACTGTCGTGGTGTAACACCCTACTCCATTGTGTGGTGTGTGGATTGCCTCAGGGGCTGATGACGAACAGTACAGAGGAAGAACCGCCTCGCGAGAGGTGTTCTTGCGGTGGTGTGGTGTTCTGCTTGGGAAGGATTCGATCCACCCTCTGTGGCACTAGATCCGATGCCAACTTAGGATGCCTCTCTACGATGGTGGCTAGCCCTATATATAGAGATCCTAGTCCTCTTCCCAAATATTGAGCGGGAAGGGCGCCAACAATGGCCATTTTGAAGGGGAACATCTAGTACAGCTTATCCTGACTAAAGTTGGTCTTTGGCTGCCAAAGGCATTGGCGATGATGCCGTCTTGGGCTCCACGGCGACCTCCATCCTGCCGCTCTGATGGCCTTGGTCTTGTTGCACTGAAATGGCAACCTTTACTTGATGCCTCGGTACTCCGTGTCTGCGCTTGCCCCCTTTGCACCAAAGAGGAAATAAGGACACTACACAGGCCGGCACTCGCCTGGTCTCGATCGTCATGGCTTGCGTCACAAGCACCTCGTGAGGTACCCTTGCCTTGATCTCTCCGCCTCCTCGCGAACTTGCCTGGTGAGGCCGCTCCTGAGGAAGCCCTCTGTCGTCCACCCCGTGAGGCTTGGACCCTCATGAGGGTCTTTGAGCTTGAGTTGATGAAGATGGGCCGCACTGGGCCACCACTCGAGCCATGCCGCAGGCCGCATGCAGGCAAGTCTGGGGACCCCCGTTCCCAGAACGCCGACAGTAGCCCCCGGGCCCAAGGCGCGCTCGGACTTGGCTTAGCAGGGAAGCAAAGGGGCAAGTGCGGAGTGCCGCGGGCCCCAACAGCCTGTGGCCTTGGGCGCCGTGTGGCGGTTGATTGGACGTGGGCGTCTCCGCTTCCCCATGATGCCTTGGAAACTGCCCGACTTGACAGATCCCTGCATGCAAAATGAGTCATGATTACCTGTGATCGTGGAGGCTGACGGTTGGGCTCCTCTGGCTATAAGTACAGGACGGCGTGAGCCCTCCCAGTTCATCTCTCCTTGCTCCGCCTCTTATTCTTTGCTCCTCATCCATCTTGATGCCAATGGTGCCGATCCGCCGGTTCTCAGCCGAGGAGAAGGGGAGGGCTCCCCGAGAGGGGCCCGTTCCACTTCCACCGAAGCAGCGGCCACTCCCCGGTCGCCGTGACAAGGTCGCTCAACAGGAGACGTCAAGGCCTTGGTACAAGCGGCCTCCTCCTGGGTTCCCACTGCCTTTCTACACCCGATATGAGGGCCCTGGGGAAGAAGACGCCGAGCGGTGCCGACCGTGCCATCCGCAATGCCGACGAATCACAGCGACGCGCGTCGTCGCCCCTGGAGTCCATGCCGCAGACTCCTCTCGCGAGCTTATGCTTCACGCCGCCATGCATCCAAGCTCTTGGATCCACCTTCCTGCTTCCTTTGCCTTCGAGATGCCGCCAAGGGGGCCTCTCGAGCTCTGGCTGCAGCACATGGACTGCAGCACCCCCGCGACTGGAGCGGAGGTCGAGGTTGTCGCTCCGGGCAAGGCCTACATGACCCGAGGCTGGGGCGAGATCGACCGGGTCTGCCGAACGGAGGGCGCCCTCGTGATTCATCTCGAATACGATGGCGCCTCCTTGATGTTCTTCAAGGTCTTCGATGTGGAAGGACGCCAGCTGGAGTGCTGCCCCAGGGACAGCGGTTGAAGCACTGGAGTAGCGAGGGCCAAGCCTGCCACCCATTTCTCCAGCGGCTCTTCTGGCAGCAGCGGAGATGCCGGGGGGGTCCAGCGACTTGTAACGCCCCGGATTCGATGCGCTAGGTGTCTGCCAGTTATTCGCGGTCGTTGCCATGTCATTTGCTTGCATTTTGCCATGTCAGTTATGCGTTAGGTGTCTGCAGCGACTTGTAACCCACCTGCAGCCCACCTAAACCCCCTCCATTCCGGACCGTCAGATCACGATCGAAGGGTCGAGAAACCCCCAAAACTCCCCCCAAACCCTAACATCCCCTATATATACACCCCTTCCTTCCAAAAATGGTCTAACCCTAGCCCCTCCTCAAATTCCGCGCCATCAGCCCCTCCCACCTCTTCCTCGGATCCCGCGCTGCCGCCTTCTCCTCAAAATCCGGCGCAGACCACCTCGCCGCCGCCACTTGGCGCGCCCTCATTGGCCAGCCGACACCTTGCCCTTACAAACTCCTTGGTTCAACTCCACAATCTTGTCGGAGGCTCCCAAGTGACACCTAGCCAATCTAGGAGACACCACTCTCCAAGAAGTAACAAATGTTGCGTTGATGATGAACTCCTTGCTCTTGTGCTTCAAATTATAGTCTCCCCAACACTCAACTCTCTCTCATAGGATTTGGATATGGTGGAAAGAGGGTTTGAGTGGAAAGCAACTTGTGGAAGGCTAGAGATCAAGATTCATATGGTAGGAATGGAATATGTTGGCCTCAACACATGAGTAGGTAGTTCTCTCTCAGAAATAGGATGCTGGAAGTGTAGGTTCAGTCTGATGGCTCTCTCCATGAATGAAGAGGAGGTGGAGGGGTATATATAGCCTCCACACAAAATCTAACCGTTACACACAATCTACCAAACTCGGTGGGACCAAATTGTTAAGCTTGGTCAGACCGATTTAGCAAATAATGTGACCGTTAGGGTTTTCGGTGGGACCGAAATGCAACTCGGTAGGACCGATTCGGTTAGGGTTAGGGCATAACGTAATCTCGGTGAGACCGATTACACAAACTCGGTAGGACCGAGTTTGGTAATTAGCTAACCAGAGAGTTGGTCAGGCAAACTCGGTTTGACCGATTATCAAACTCGGTGGGACCGATTTTGATAATAAGTTAACCATAGAGTTTACATTGTAATCTCGGTAGTACCGATTGCTCAAACTCGGTGAGACCGATTTTGATAATGGACATCCACAGGAGATTACAATCCCATCTCGGTGAGACCGAGATCCCTATCGGTGAGACCGATTTGCCTAGGGTTTGTGGCAGTGGCTAAGACATCCAAACTCGGTGGTGCCTGATAGAAAGAATCAGTGGGGCCGAGTTTGACTTTAGGTTTAGGACATATGTGTGGAAGTGGGAAAGTAGTTGAGGGTATTTGGAGCATATCACTAAGCACTTTGAAGCAAGAGGCTCATTAAGCAACACCTCATTCCTCCTTGATAGTATTGGCTTTTCCTATAGACTCAATGTGATCTTGGATCACTAAAATGTAAAATGAAGAGTCTTGAGCTTGAAGCTTGAGCCAATCCTTTGTCCCTAGCATCTTGAAGGAGTTCCCACATCCTTTAGTCCATGCCGCTCCATTGTTGAACTTATCTGAAACATACTAGATAAAAGTGTTAGTCCAACAAGAGATATGTTGTCATTAATTACCAAAACCACCTGGGGAGCACTTGTGCTTTCACCACAGACGGGAGCCGTCTGGGCGATGTGGGCCGCGAGGGCAGCCCGACGCTCGACACGAGCTCGGCGAGCGTTAGCCATGGACGCGACGAACGATGGAACGCGGGATGGCGGAAGCAAAGATTCTGGCGCACCCCTACCTAGCGCACCAAATGTTGGATGTGGGGTTCCGGCAAAATCCTCAAGGTTCAAACTCTGGGGTGCACGTGAAGATCTTCCCTCTTCCCAAATATTGAGCGGGAAGGGCGCCAACAATGGCCATTTTGAATGGGAACATCTAGTACAGCTTATCCTGACTAAAGTTGGTCTTTCGCTGCCAAAAGCACTGGCGATGACGCTGTCTTGGGCTGCACGGTGACCTCCATCCTGCCGCTCTGATGGTCTTGGTCTTGTTGCACTGAAATGGCAACCTTTACTTGACGCCTCGGTACTCCGCGCTTGTGCTTGCCCCCTTTGCACCAAAGAGGAAATAAGGACACTACACAGGCCGGCGCCCGTCTGGCGCCCGCCTGGTCTCGATCATCATGGCTTGCATCATGAGCACCTCGCGAGGTACCCTTGCATTGATCTCTCTGCCTCCTCGCGAGCTTTCCTGGTGAGGCCGCTCCTGAGGAAGCCCTCTATCGTTCTCCCTGCGAGGCTTGGACCCTCGCGAGGGTCTTTGAGCTTGAGTCGATGAAGATGGGCCGCACTGGGCCACCACTCGAGCCACGCCGCAGGCCGCAGGCAGGCAAGTCTGGGGACCCCCGTTCCCAGAACACCGACATGTCGACAGAAGTATATTGGATACACATTATATCAATGTGTACTTTACTAGTACTCCTAGTAGCACC
Source organism: Triticum aestivum (assembly GCF_018294505.1). Classification (NCBI taxonomy): domain Eukaryota; kingdom Viridiplantae; phylum Streptophyta; class Magnoliopsida; order Poales; family Poaceae; genus Triticum; species Triticum aestivum. Next base: position 597,588,791 of record NC_057804.1, on the reverse strand, counting down.
ATGGTAATTGATACCGTTTCAGTTGCTAAGTGTTAGTAACTCGAAATAAAAGGCTACGGAATAAACAGAGACTAGCTAAAGGCGAGGTGACGATATGTGTTGGAAGTATTTCCAAGGTTGATGTGATCAAACATTGCACGCTCCCTCTACCATCGGGATCGATGTTAAACCTAAATAATTGTTATTTAGTGTTTGTGTTGAGCATAGACATGATTCGATTATGTCTATCACAATACGTTTATTCATTTAAGGAGAATAATGGTTACTCTGTTTATTTGAATAATACCTTCAATGGTCTTGCACCTGAAATGAATGGTTTATTGAATCTCGATCATAGTGATACACATGTTCATGCCAAAGATATAAGATAGTAATGATAGTATCACCTACTTGTGGCACTGCCATTGGAGTCATATTGGTATAAAACGCATGAAGAAGCTCCATGTTGATGGATCTTTGGACTCACTCATTTTTGAAAAGATTGAGACATGCGAACCATGTCTATTGGTATATATGCATGAAGAAACTCCATGTAGATGGATCATTTGGACTCACCTGATTTTGAATCACTTGAGACATGCAAATCATACCACATGGGCAAGATGACTGAAAGGCCTCGTTTTTTCAGTGAGATGGAACAAGAGAGCAACTTGTTGGAAGTAATAAATTGGATGTGTGCATTCCAATGAGTGCTGAGGCATGCAGTGAATATCGTTATACTCTTGCTTCACAGATGAGTTCAGTAGATTCTAAGTATATTTACTTGATGAAACACAAGTCTGAATTATTGAAAGGTTCAAGTAATTTCAGAGTGAAGTTGAAGATCGTCGTGACAAGAGGATAAAATGTCTATGATATGATCATAGAGATGAATATCTGAGTTACGAGTTTGGCACACAATTAAGACATTGTGGAAATAGTTTCACAACTAATACCGCCTAGAACACCATAGTGTGATGGTGTCCGAACATCATAGCTACACCCTATTGGATATGGTGCATGCCATGATGTCTCTTATCGAATTACCACTATCGTTTATGGGTTAAGCATTAGAGACAACCACATTCACTTTAAATAGGGCACCACGTAATTCCGTTGAGATGACACCGTATGAACTATGGTTTACAGAAACCTAAGCTATCGTTTCTTGAAAGTTTGGGGCTGCGATGCTTATGTGAAAAAAAAGGTTTCATCCTGATAAGCTCGAACCCAAAACGGATAAATGCATCTTCATAGGACACCCAAAATAGTTGGGTATACCTCCTATATCAGATTCGAAGCAAAAGTGATTGTTTCTAGAAAATGGTCCTTTCTTGAGGAAAGTTTCTCTCGAAAGAGTTGAGTGGGAGGATGGTGGACACTTGATAAGGTTATTGAACCATCACTTCAACCAGTGTGTAGTAGGGCACAGGAAGTTGTTCCTATGGCACCTACACCAATTGAAGTGGAAGTTGATGATAGTGATCACGAAACTTCGGATCAAGTCACTACCAAACCTCGTAGGTCGACAAGAACGCGTACTACTTCAGAGTGGTACGGTAATCCTGTCTTGGAGGTCATGCTGCTAGACAACAATGAACCTACGAGCTATGGAGAAGCGATGGTGGGCCTGGATTCCGAGAAATGGCTCGAGGGCACAAAATCCGAGAGAGGGTCCATGTATGAAAACAAAGTGTAGACTTTGGAAGAACTACTTGATGGTCATAAGGCTGTTGGGTACTTATGGATTTCAAAAGGAAGACGGACAATGATGGTAAGTGTCACCATTAAGAAAGCTCGACTTGTCGCTAAGATATTTTTCGACAAGTTTAGGAGTTGACTACGATGAGACTTTCTCACTCGTAGCGATGCTAAGTGTCTGTTGGAATTGTATTAGGAGTTACTGCATTATTTATGAAATCTTGCAGATAGGATGTCAAAACATTGTTTCCTCGACGAGTTGCTTGAGGAAAGGTTCTATGTCATACAATCAGAAGGTTTTGTCAATCCTAAAAGATGCTAACAAGTATGCAAAGCTCCAGCAAGCCTTCTAAGGACTGGAGTAAGCATCTCGGAGTTGGAATATACGCTTTGATGAGATAATCAAAGATTTTGGGGTTTATACAAAGTTTATGAGAAACTTGTATTTCCAAAGAAGTGAGTGGGAGCACTATAGAATTTCTGATGAGTATATGCTGTTGACATATTGTTGATCGGAAATGATGTAGAATTTCTGGAAAGCATATAGGGTTATTTGAAAAGTATTTTTCAATGGAAAACCTGGATTAAGCTACTTGAACATTGAGCATCAAGATCTATAAGGATAGATAAAAAACGCTTAACAGTACTTTCAAATGAATACATACCGTGACAAGATTTTGAAGTAGTTTAAAATAGATTGGAAAAGAAGGAGTTCTTGGCTATGTTATAAGGTGTGAGTATTGAGGAAGACTCAAGACCTGACCACGACAGAAGAGAGAGAAAGGACGGAGGTCATCCCCTATGCTTTAGATGTAGGCTCTAGAGTATGCTATGCTGTGTACCGCACCTGAAGTGTGCCTTGCCATGAGTCAGTCAAGGGGTACAAGAGTGATCCAGGAATGGATCACAGGACAGCGGTCAAAGTTATCCTTAGTAACTACTGGACTAAGGAATTTTCTCGATTATGGAGGTGGTAAAAGAGTTCGTCGTAAAGGGTTACGTCAATGCAAACTTTGATACTAATCTGGATGACTATGAGTAGTAAACCAGATTCATATAGTAGAACAGTTATTTCGAATAGCTCCAAATAGCGCATGGTAGCTGCATCTACAAGATGACATAGAGATTTGTAAAGCACACATGGATCTGAAAGGTTCAGACCCGTTACTAATAACCTCTCTCACAAGCGAGATATGATCAAACCCCATGTGTGTTGGATTCATTACAATCACATAGTGATGTGAACTAGATTATTGACTCTAGTGCAAGTGGGAGACTGTTGGAAATATGCCCCAGAGGCAATAATAAAATGGTTATTATTGTATTTCCTTGTTCATGATAATTGTCTGTTGTTCATGCTATAATTGTATTAACTGGAAACCCTAATACATGTGTGAATACATAGACCACAACATGTCCCTAGTGAGCCTCTAGTTGACTAGCTCATTGATCAATAGATGGTTATGGTTTCCTGACCATGGACATTAGATGTCATTGATAACGGGATCACATCATTAGGATAATGATGTGATGGACAAGACCCAATCCTAAGCATAGCACAAGATCGTGTAGTTCGTTTGCTAAGAGCTTTTCTAATGTCAAGTATCATTTCCTTAGACCATGAGATTGTGCAACTCCCGGATACCGTAGGAATGCTTTGGGTGTACCAAACGTCACAACGTAATTGGGTGTGGCTATAAAGGTGCACTACAGGTATCTCCGAAAGTGTTTGTTGGGTTGGCACGAATCAAGACTGGGATTTGCCACTCCGTATGACGGAGAGGTATCTCTGGGCCCACTCGGTAATGCATCATCATAATGAGCTCAATGTGACTAAGTAGTTGGTCACGGGATCATGCATTACGGAACGAGTAAAGTGACTTGCCGGTAATGAGATTGAATGAGGTATTGGGATACCGACGATCGAATCTCGGGCAAGTAACGTACCGATTGACAAAGGGAATTGTATACGGGATAGATTGAATCCCCAACATCGTGGTGATGAGATCATCGTGGAACATGTGGGATCCAACATGGGTATCCAGACCCTGCTTTTGGTTATTGGCCAGAGAACGTCTTAGTCATGTCTACATGATTCCCGACCCCGTAGGGTGTACACAGTTAAGGTTCGGTGACGCTAGAGTTGTTATGGGAAATTGTATGTGGTTACCGAAGGTTGTTTGGAGTCCCGGATGAGATCCCAGACATCATGAGGAGTTCCAGGATGGTCCGGAGGTGAAGATTTATATATGGGAATTCCAGTTTCAGTCGCCGGAATGGTTTCGGGGGTTATCGGTATTGTACCGAGACCACCGAGAGGTGTCCCGGGGTCCACCGGGTGAGGCCACCTGCCCCGGGGGACTTAATGGGGTGCATATGGGAGGGAACCAGCCCCCTAGTGGGCTGGTACGCGCCCCCAAGGGCCCAAGGCACCTAGGGTTTAGAAACCCTAGGGGAGGGGCGCCTCCACCTTGCTTGGGGGGCAAGTCCGCCCCCCCCCCCCTCTAGATGGTATCTAGAGGGGTCGGCCCCCTCTCCCCTTCACCCTATAAATAAAGGGGTGGTGGTAGGGCTGCAGTACCCTTGCTTTTGGCGCAGCCCCTCCCTCCTTGAACTCTTTCTCCTCCTCCGTACTGCTTGGCGAAGCCCTGCAGGAATACTACGAGCTCCACCACCACCATGCCGTCATGATGTCGGAGTTCTCCCTCAACTTCTCATATCCCCTTGCTGGATCAAGAAGGAGGAGACGTCCCCGGGTTGTACGTGTGTTAAAGGCGGAGGCGCCGTCCGTTCGGCGCTAGATCGGATCTTCCGCAATTTGGATCGCCGCGAGTACGACTCCATCAACCGCGTTCTAGTAATGCTTCCGCTTAGCGATCTTCAAAGGTATGAAGATGCTCATCCTCTCCCTCTCTTGTTGCTAGAATCTCCATAGATTGATCTTGGTGTTGCGTAGAAATTTTTGAATTTGTTCTACGTTCCCCAATAGTATTATGCAGAATGAAGATGTATGAAATGAAAAGAGCTGGACGCTATGGCATTGTGTTCATTGACCCAAATACCATCAATCAAGAGACATGGTCACCTGAATGAGATCGAAAAGACACAGATAGAACCTTGCTAAGTTCTTGAAGCGACTAAATACCCAACCAGAAATACTACTTCCTTACAACTTCGGGTGAGTGACACTATCTTGTACTACAAATTCTATTTTTGCTTACTAGATGTTAATAAGTGTAGTTGATGAGTTATGCACATGCCCACTTAATTATACAAACATGTGCGCTCCACTGGATCTTGTTAATCATTGAAGTTGATGAGGGAAAAGTTCAAGTACTGGACTTACTACATAAACTAGATCATTGATGGCGCGCGTTGCCGCGCCCATCTATTTGGAATTTTCTTAAATATAGAATGCTTGAATTAGGAACCATAATTAAATTTGCATCTATGACCTATATATTTGTTAGCAACAGAAGAGAGATGAAATCTAATTGATTTGCAAGGAAATATAGGGGTAGTATGTCAGGACATGGTTTTTTCTTTGGTCTAATTGCATTCAGTTGGTGCGAGGATAGTCGACAGGTGACGGGGTAGATAACTGAAATATTAAAAGGAAATTATGCTTCATTTTGGGATTGTAGATTAGTTCATGATGGTTTGACTGTTACTTCAGACATTGTTCCCAGCAGTAGAAGATAGTGTGGAAAATAATGGGACAACTTAGATGGGCCAATTATTATCACTCTATGAGTAAAAGTTTACTGAACATTGCTTTTATTTATGCCCCATATACCAGAGCCATCCACCGAGTAAACTTGTGCAATTGGACAACTTAGATTATATAGTATATATGCTTTGGTGCTTTGCACTATCAAATTTCATAGAGGCGGTTATAAGATGGTATGGATCCTTCGACATTATGCCAATTTCTTTTGCAGACAATGGTAAGACTTCCCAACGGAGATAAGACGGCAACACAGATTCTGTCACACAAACACAATAAGAGAAATCTATAAATTATATTCATTCTATGGGTATACCTGCATCTTGGTTTCCATAAAGTTTTGCTTTTCATGAAACGCTCAACAATTGAAATCAACTGAAATATCAGAGGTAAAAATAGAATGCAAACCTTCTGGTTTCACTGCATTGTCAGTAACGTAGGAAATGAAACTCATTCGAGAGAATGTCAGCTTACCCTACTGTGCCGTGGCAGACCGCAAAAAAATAAAATGAAACAGCAAGCATGGCACATTCAGAAATGATGATTTGATGGCCTAATCCAGATGCACTCTCACGAGACTGTACAATGCTTCATTCCTCTAAAGTAAGCTCCTTGTTCAACTACTCTGCAATGTATTACAGCTCAAACATCACCAATTTCACACTTACACGATGATTTAGTTTCGGAATTTAAAGAACATTCAGGCACATGCCAACTGACGAACAATTCTAGTTCTTTACCAAAGTAAGCTAATTACATCTTAATCCATATCCGGCTTCACAACGGATTCACCTGATTCTGTGGGCGCATTTTCGCTGTAGTTTGCATTATGTTCAGCAACCTGGCCCCTCGAAGGAGCGCCCCCACAGACGATTCTGAAGCTAACTCTTCCCGAGGGCTACACACCTTGCTCCTGCCATCCAGATTTGCTCGCGCACGTGGACCGCTTCCTGGAAGATAGACAATCTAACCATAGTGCCCACCGGAGATCAGCAAGGACCAAACAAAAAGGATTGAAAACGATCTACTGGGGATTACGGGCAGCTGCGTCTCACCTGAGCACCGGTTTCACTGGAATCCCAATACATCGGCGTTCTCCATGGACCTTATCACCGTCGCGGTCGACGCACCTCCTTCTATTTTTCTCGTAGCAGCAGTCCACACCCGCTGGAACCATTAGAGACGACAAAGCGCCCATAATGAAGGGGAGGTCAAAAACAATCTGGAGTCGCAGTGGTATGGGATCTTTGCCGCACGGGATCGGCGACGTCGATCCGGCGATGTGGAAGGAGGGTAGCGCCGCAGCAGCAGGGGGATCTTCGGTCGCGGGGTACGGATTGAGAACGCCCGAATCGTCGTTGCCCACGGGAACCAGGCGAAGGCTCAGCAGCCATCGCTGTGCAATAGGTTGTTCCCTTCTGCCGTTTTAATCTTGAACGCAGAGGTGTCCTTCCACATGGGGGTCGGCGAGGGGTAGCGAGCTAGAGAGGATCACGGCGGTGGAGGATCATGGCCGTTTTAATCTGCGCATCAACGCCCGTTCGTATCGCCCATTGAATCTCCCATCGCCGAATTCACTCGCATCCCACTCGTCTGCTGGATCTCCTTGTGCACCTCTCGATTGGATCCTCTGTATCGAGCCCCCACGAATTGTGGCAAGTGATACAGCCCATTGGGCCCAATTAACACAAAACGTCCGAAAAAACGACCGGAGCAGCGGCCCGAGAAGATCAGCCCTCGTCAGGAAGACTGTACGCGCGGTTTAGGTGCTATTAAGAGTGAATCAGACAGCCGAAAATGACTAATAGTGGCGATCCGACGGTTAAAAATACTGATGGCCTGAGAGGGCTTAGAGGATGCTCAGTTATAATGTATCTAAATGTACTAATGAATACTAAATCGTGAAGGGGATGGTCGACAGGTAATTTCAATCATTATCGCACTATGTCGGCCTCTTTAGTTCATTTCCTGATATCAACTAATTAATAACTCCTTTATTCATTTTTTTTTGCCGGCGGGCAGGGCTTGAGAAAAATTCATCAAACAGGTTGAAGGCCCATGGAAACAAAAGCTGAAATGGGTACGACCCAAGGTAATTGACTAACTTGTACTAGCTAGCTACCATCTCTTTAATTGTAGTTTCAATACCATTATCATGCTTGATTAATTATTACCTGACTGAATTCTATTCTCGTAAAGACCTTGAGACGGGCGTCGGAAAATAATTTATGTGCATACTACGTTTGCGAGAACATTCGCATTATGACGTCCGAAAGGACCAAAAATGATAGACAATCTTGGGTAAGTTTGCCAGAATACTATTCACAATTTTTACATCATTATATAATATATATACACACAACTAATGCATTCATATTGATCTCCTTCTTTATAGATGATGAAGATGCGGGATAAGCTCCTACCAACGAATCACGTAATAGGCAATTTAAGAGGAAATAGCGGGATTTTTGCTCGACCAGATCATAAATCCCAAAGGATAATGCCATTACAAGCTGTAATGCCTCCATGTAATGATCTGCAAATTGTAGGAGAAATTGTATATACCAAATTGATATATATATATATATATATATATATATATATATATATATATATATATATATATATATATATATATATATATATATATATATGCATAAGGTGAACAATATATAGTAGCGTAAAATATGTTTGAAATGAAAAAGAATTAAATGGAAAACATAAAATTAAAAGAGAAAATAAACCATAAACCCATAAAACCCTAAATCTCTTAGTCTCGGTTGGTGTAACCAACCGATACTAAAGGCCCCCAGCCCCCCGGAGCAGACTCGTGCCACGTGGTGGGCCTTTTGTCCTGGTTCATGATGAACCGGCACTAGGGAGGGGGGGGGCTTTAGTCCCCACCCTTTAGTGCCGGTTGCAGAACCGACACTAAAGGTCCTTAGAAACCGGGACTAAAGCCCGATTCTGCACTAGTGGTAAAGCTCATTGTCTTGGAAAAAGGCAAATATAGCCATGTCTATATTAACTTTTGTCAAATTATGGTTCCCAATGTAAAATTGGCCAATGCATGGAGGAGAGAAAGGGCCATGGATATAGCATTAGTATGGTATCTAGCACTTAACTAGGTCCTGCTTGGTTGGTGTGAATTGTAAGTTGGACCTAATAAACCGCGGAAATGGGGGAATCCATCAGATGCCAAATTTGAAAGATATATGTCACTATTTTTATGACCATGCATGTTGCATTATTGAAAAAGCAACATTTGAAGTCTCTCGATATGTTTACTCATAGTTTAATCTTATAGTTATATTCTTTCACATTCTAGTAAAATTGTATTTTGAAATTACCATAATATTTTATGATAAGTATACTATGGGGGTAGCAGAACTATCGCCTTCTGCAAGGTGTGGCAAATAGCGGAGCTATAATGCTATTTGTCTTTTTCCTTACCCAAAGAGTCTCCTTGTCGATTTCTATTAAAGAAAACAACATCAACTTTTACACTTCGAAAACAAAAACTACGGAAATATAAAAAGGAAGCATTTACAAATGCTATTACATCTATAACAAAGACAATAAGTATAGGAAAAAAAATCCTAATTCCGTTTCTACAAACACGTGAACCAAATCTACACAAGATCAAGTTGCCAAAAGAGAGCCCTAGCCAAGCTCCGTTATAGAGTAATCCTCTGTCTCGTTGGATTCCCTCTATGACTCCTCGCGTAGGTCTCCTGTAGCACCATCTTGATCTTCACGATCCCCTCCTCGGCTTTTACTTGCTCTCGTCTTTTCCACGAGATTCTCCAATCTTTTGCACAACTAGCAAAACATGTCCGTGCGTTGCAACGGGGGACAGAAAAATTACATGCTAGCCAAATAAATATGACTCAATACCGAGACATATGAGTGTTCTCTATTTTAACACGGTGGCTCACCATGTTGCCACATATCTTTCTTCCCACTCTCGTTGATGATGGACAGGATGTCCACGTGATCGCAATGCATTGGACGTGATAAATCCCAAGGCAATGAATTTGCCACTGCACGACACACTTGCCATTGTCTCGTACAAGGGAATATTTAAAACTTTGAAAACAAATTTCATGGACCACGAACTACTCCGAACACCTAGACATATAAAGACTTTCCAAAAACTAATTAAATCCTAGAAATAAAATACCTTTGACTTGGCGAACAAATTTTCGAATCGACAAACATCTTTTTTTAATTAGGAATGTTTTAAAGATCATGAACATTTGTTTTGTTTAGACAAACATTTATTGAAATGCATGACTAGTTTTTGAATTCATGAATATTTTTTGACTCAGCTAACATTTTTTGAATCGATGACTTCTTTAAAATTGGGGGATAATTTTTTATGTTCGCAGAAACATGTAATTTTGTGAATATTTCCTTTTTCATGGACTTTTTTCTTCAGATTCATGAATATGCTTTGAATACACAATCATTTTTTTCAAAATCTGAACATGATTTTACTTCCCGACATGTTTTTCTAGATTGTATTTTTTATAATTTGCGAACAGTTTTGTAAGATCACCAACATTTATTGAAACTGCAATTTTTTTATGGTTTTCCGAATATTTTTGAATTCACTCACATTTCATAATTTCTCTAACATTTTTTTAAAAACTAATTTGTAATTTCAAATTAATTTAAAGAAGGAAAAACTGAAACAAAAATGAGAAAAGAAAAGACAAAGTGAAAAAAAGGCATCCCATGAAGGGGTAGGGGGTGGAGGAGGCGCGCGACAAACATCTTTTTTTAATTAGGAATGTTTTAAAGATCATGAACATTTGTTTTGTTTAGACAAACATTTATTGAAATGCATGACTAGTTTTTGAATTCATGAATATTTTTTGACTCAGCTAACATTTTTTGAATCGATGACTTCTTTAAAATTGGGGGATAATTTTTTATGTTCGCAGAAACATGTAATTTTGTGAATATTTCCTTTTTCATGGACTTTTTTCTTCAGATTCATGAATATGCTTTGAATACACAATCATTTTTTTCAAAATCTGAACATGATTTTACTTCCCGACATGTTTTTCTAGATTGTATTTTTTATAATTTGCGAACAGTTTTGTAAGATCACCAACATTTATTGAAACTGCAATTTTTTTATGGTTTTCCGAATATTTTTGAATTCACTCACATTTCATAATTTCTCTAACATTTTTTTAAAAACTAATTTGTAATTTCAAATTAATTTAAAGAAGGAAAAACTGAAACAAAAATGAGAAAAGAAAAGACAAAGTGAAAAAAAGGCATCCCATGAAGGGGTAGGGGGTGGAGGAGGCGCGCGACAAACATCTTTTTTTAATTAGGAATGTTTTAAAGATCATGAACATTTGTTTTGTTTAGACAAACATTTATTGAAATGCATGACTAGTTTTTGAATTCATGAATATTTTTTGACTCAGCTAACATTTTTTGAATCGATGACTTCTTTAAAATTGGGGGATAATTTTTTATGTTCGCAGAAACATGTAATTTTGTGAATATTTCCTTTTTCATGGACTTTTTTCTTCAGATTCATGAATATGCTTTGAATACACAATCATTTTTTTCAAAATCTGAACATGATTTTACTTCCCGACATGTTTTTCTAGATTGTATTTTTTATAATTTGCGAACAGTTTTGTAAGATCACCAACATTTATTGAAACTGCAATTTTTTTATGGTTTTCCGAATATTTTTGAATTCACTCACATTTCATAATTTCTCTAACATTTTTTTAAAAACTAATTTGTAATTTCAAATTAATTTAAAGAAGGAAAAACTGAAACAAAAATGAGAAAAGAAAAGACAAAGTGAAAAAAAGGCATCCCATGAAGGGGTAGGGGGTGGAGGAGGCGCGCGACAAACATCTTTTTTTAATTAGGAATGTTTTAAAGATCATGAACATTTGTTTTGTTTAGACAAACATTTATTGAAATGCATGACTAGTTTTTGAATTCATGAATATTTTTTGACTCAGCTAACATTTTTTGAATCGATGACTTCTTTAAAATTGGGGGATAATTTTTTATGTTCGCAGAAACATGTAATTTTGTGAATATTTCCTTTTTCATGGACTTTTTTCTTCAGATTCATGAATATGCTTTGAATACACAATCATTTTTTTCAAAATCTGAACATGATTTTACTTCCCGACATGTTTTTCTAGATTGTATTTTTTATAATTTGCGAACAGTTTTGTAAGATCACCAACATTTATTGAAACTGCAATTTTTTTATGGTTTTCCGAATATTTTTGAATTCACTCACATTTCATAATTTCTCTAACATTTTTTTAAAAACTAATTTGTAATTTCAAATTAATTTAAAGAAGGAAAAACTGAAACAAAAATGAGAAAAGAAAAGACAAAGTGAAAAAAAGGCATCCCATGAAGGGGTAGGGGGTGGAGGAGGCGCGTGAGAAAAAAGGAGCTGGAAAATCTGACCTGGGGTTCGAACCCTGCTCTCCTGGGTAGTAGGAGCGTTAGGCTCTAGCCACCATGCTGCTAGCGTCTCTATGGCATACATTGGGTATGATGTCTGTAAAATAATTAATCACGGCGGTGATGACTTTATAAAAAAAAAGAATCATTTTCTTAACTTACGGGTGGCATAGCGGGTAACTTATAACTACTTCAGGGGTAATTATTTGGACGGACGACCAGAAACCCATTTTGCTTTATTATTAGGTAAAGATATGACATAAGTTTTAGATCACAACAGCCGGATCATTAGGATTTTTATTATAAAAAACAAGCTGCATTTCTAGTTTTCCACATAGTCCGTAATGCTGGTACCCCCCCCCCCCCACCCCCCCGAGCACCAATTTTCTCTGTGCTATCGGAAACGAGTTAATCCACCCCCAACCAAGATCTTTAAGGCTTCCCACTATTGGGCATTTTCTCCTCCCCAAAGTTCTCACCAAACCAATGCACACCGATCTTTCAACTTTGACTATTCGAACTATAAATTTCTTTGAGAAGGTGACGTTATAAAGTCTTGGGATTTGCTATACTAAATATGTATTATTAATCCATATATCCTCCCAAAACAGAGTTAGCCTCATCACTTAACAGCCTCTTGGTAAACTTCTGAAAAATATGGTTCATATTCGTCAGACTGACAAAAAAATTAGCCCCTAATCCCAACTCTAATCCCTAACAGGGTTTGATTCTGAAAGTATTTTCTGGACAACAATTGCTGCAAGGTACCATCAGTGTTCTCCAATTTTCAAAGCCATTTGCATAACAGGGTTCAATTTATGACTTGTAAATAAACAACCCCAAGCACTTTTGGTATGGACACGACATATGCCAGTTGATTAGCCGATACTTCATTTATTATTCATCTTCTACCACAACATTCTAACCCCGCAAGAATCCAACACCCCTTTTGGCAACTCCAGGAAGGACATCATATATAATTGAATACCATTGAGACAAGAATTAGTGAGGGTCACCCTTTCCGCAATAGACAAGATGTTTCCTTTCCGTCCTGCCATCTTCTTCCCACTTATATCTTTCACTGTGCTAGTTGCTAGCATAGTGACATATACAATGGTGCTATCTTATGAGTGTCATGTATGATAAATGCTGAGTAAAGGAGAGAAAAAAAAATAAGAAAAGACATCCCTTCTCTTAATTAAGAGATGATCTCTTAACAACAATCTATCTCACCATATATTTGAGGTTATCTGGTTAGGAGAGATAAGTCTAAGATATACTCCCTTCGTTTCTTTATCTAAGGTGTATATATTTTTGGGCACGGTGAACAAGGCAACAAATTATAGATACATTAGTACAAAATTACCCTTGTCAAATTTGTTGATTACTGGCAAGTAAATCACTTAGGCTTTGAAAGAAAGAGATATATATAGGCAGTCAGGGGAGATATACTTTCCTTCTTTCTCTATAATGAAAGATACAGACAATCGGGAGAAAGATACTTTTCTTTTTTCTAGAGGGATAAAAAAAAGATTATGTGAGGTATTAGAAGAAATGCACCTTACATTGTGGAATTTTATCAAAAAATAAATACACCTTACATAAAGAAACGGCGGGAGTAACCCATTGTACACCATTTTTATTTCTTTATCTAAATTATGTGACAGGCTTAAGATAAAACAACCTTATCAATCATTATACATGCCCATATGTACCGACACTTAGGTAGTGTTTGGGCTTCGAAAAAGCTGGAGCGCATCAATACGTAGCTATATAAAACCTTGGAATTTCCAGTTTAAAAAAACTTGGTACTTGTGAAGGAAGATACACGTGGATCCACTAATCCAGCTGCCATGACCCTAATTTGGACAATAGAGGAGTCAAGATACACCTCAGGAAATTTGGTATTTCTGCCCCACCACATGAATGCACCTTTTCCAGCGGTGTAGAATATCATTTTCACTGGATCCAGGCAAGATAAGCCAGGATCCAACAAACGGTTGTTAATTGTTTATGATTGGCTCATTTTTGTAGGCTAGAGGGGCCTAGCGTGAGCAAACATTACAGTGACAGGACCATAACGCTCCGTTATAAACTCCAAGATTAGAGGTCAGGTTCTAACATAAAAACAATTACTAACGTGCATGACTAGTTCTGATTTGTTCTGTGGTGCCACGTGTGCTTAACTACTCTTACCATTTGTCTCGATGTTGCACGAGCTAGGTCAGCGGCAAGGTACGGTTCTGTAAATGCTCATGGACACTGCTTTAAATAGCCCGCTATAGCTCCGCTATAGCACGTTATAGCGTTTACAAAAAGTCTTGCGCTAAAAGACTTTGGTCCAAACAAATGAACAAACATTTTAAATAACGCGCTATAGCTCCCTTAGCGCGCTATTTAAAACTTTGCTCATGGACGACATGGACGACTCGCGCCTGTTCATGCAGTGGGCGATGAGCACACTGGAGCAGCAGGATCCAGGAGACACCAACGGCGGCAGCGAGAAGAGCGCCGGCTTCCCGTGTCTCCAAGCGCTCCGCGATTCCTCTGAGCTGACGGAAGCACAGAACAGTCTGAGCTCCGGCGACGACACCGGCGGCGGTGGAGGAATCATCACCCCAGCCCCCGATTCGGCTGTGCACCAAGGCAGTTGGTCCATGTAGTCCCCGACCTCGGGCGGGCCGTTCGCGCCAAGCAGCATGAGCAGCACCGGCACCAGCAACGCCCTGTCCATGAGCTGGGACTTCGGCGCTGCCTTGCCGCCGCAGCCGGTCAGCAGCGGTGGCGGGGGCACGCTGGCGGAGCGGAAGCGCCGGGAGAAGATCAACCAGCGCTTCATCGAGCTCTCCGCCGTCATTCCCGGCCTCAAGAAGGTCCATGAATATGTCTAATCTCTCAACTCTTTCTACCTTTCATAGTACTCCTTCAGTAAATGCTTAATTGATTTGGTTACATTATTTTCCAAATCGTCAGATGGACAAGGGGACGATTCTTGCCGACGCGACCAGATACGTTAAGGAGCTCCAAGAGAGGGTCAAGTACCTGGAGGCTGCCGGCGGCAACCACAGGAGCGTTGAGACCGTGGTGCTCGTCAGGAAGCCACGGTGCCTCGTCGCCCCGGACGCCGGCGGCAATTGGGAGCCAGCTGCCGGAGATCGAGGCAAAGCTCTCGGAGGACAACGTCATGCTGAGGATCCACTGTGAAATAAATGGAAAGGGTCTGGTCGCCAGGGTTCTTGCGGAGGTCGAGGAGCTCCACCTCCGCATCGTCCACAACAATGTGATGCCGTTCACGGCGTCCACCGTGATTATTACCACAATGGCGAAGGCAAGTTCTCATCAGTAATACTAGCTGTCCTACGTTTTATACGTATGCATTCTACTCTTTGTCCACTCTGGTTTTTTCGCATAAATACATAAACCTGTAAAGCTTACCATTCTATAACATGCACACCTGCAAGGTACTCCTCCGTTCGTAAGTATAAGTCTTTTTAAAGATTTCACTGTGGACTACATATAAAACAAAATGAGTGAATTTACACTACAAACTCTTTAAAAAAGACTTATATATTAGTATCATATATTCCCTCCGTTTCAAAATAGATGATTCAACTTTGTATTAAATTTAGTACAAAGTTAATACAAAGTTGGGTCATCTATTTTAAAACGGAGGAAGTATTACTTTATTTATTGTCATGCATGACACATAGTAGTATAACATTTATTGTAATACTGTATCATGATATGGTACTCAACCATCTCTTTCTTTATTTAATTCTATGACACCTCGTCAAAATTGCCTAGTTGGCATGCATGATACTAAGTATGATACTACCATTACAACCAGCCTTAAGATATGCTCCCACATTCTCATAATACAAGAGCGCTTTTGTCCCATAATATAAGAGTAGTTCAGTGTACATGTAGTATTGTTGATTTAATATTATAAATATTAGTCATTTTTTGCGGGTGAAATATTAGTCATTTATTACTAGACAATCATACTTAGTAATCTTTTGTGGATACATTTGTAAAAAAAGAGAGGAACTTTCAGACTGGGGGCGTGTGGTCGTAAGGATCAATCTCTTTGAGCGCAACATTGTAGAGTAGTATTTTCTAATGGTGGATGTTATATACATATCAACTATACATCTCCAGCCACATCACTTAGGACTATAACTTCAAATTTTCATGGACTTACTGACTTTACCATTCAGGTGGAGGAGGGCTTTACCATCAACACAGAGGAGATAGTAGGAAGGCTCAACTTTGCATTGTACCAACATAGCAGCAGCAACAACAGTGGCAACAACAATTATTAAGGGCATCTCCAGCCGTTGGCCCCCCAGGGGGCGTCTAAAAGCGCCGCCTGGGGGCGAGCAGGCGACACACTCGGCGCTGGGGGCGGTTTTGCGCCCAGTCGTCGCCCTCAGCCCGCCCCCAGGCGCCGAAATTGGCCCACTTTACAGCCCATTTTCGGCGAATAAACGGCCCATATGGGCGAGAATAGGCCCATATTCGGCGTGGTTTCGGCGTTCAATTATCAACACACACATATTTCATCACAGAAAAATCAAATACTTCAACAAAATACTACAACAACAAATAGTTCAATACAAATTATATAGTTCAACAAATAAAAACTCGTATTTCATCACGCGGCGTCCCCCTTGAGCCTCCATAGGTGCTCAATCAGATCTTTCTGCAGTTGATGATGCACCTGTGGGTCTCGGATCTCCTGACGCATACTGAGATAGGCAGTCCAAGTTGCCGATAGCTGGTGATCAACTTCGGCTAAAGGACCCTGCCTGTAGTATGGTTCAGTGTCAAACACTGGGTCTTCTTGCTCGCTCTCGATGATCATGTTGTGCAAGATGACACAGCAAGTCATGATATCCCACATTTGATCTTTCGACCAGGTCTGAGCGGGGTACCGAACAACAGCGAATCGAGATTGGAGCACACCAAATGCCCGCTCGACATCCTTCCTGCAAGCCTCCTGAACCTTCGCAAACCAGGCGTTCTTGCCTCTTGCCACAGGGTTTGAGATCGTCTTCACAAATGTCGACCATCTCAGATAGATGCCGTCAGCTAGATAGTACCCCTTGTTGTATTGGTGCCCATTGATCTCGAAGTTCACCGGAGGAGAATGGCCCTCAACGAGCTTGGCAAAAACAGGAGAGCACTGCAGCATGTTGATGTCATTGTGAGTTCCTGACATACCAAAGAAGGAGTGCCAAATCCAGAGGTCCTGTGTGGCTACCGCCTCAAGCACCACACTGCAACCGCCTTTGGCGCCTTTGTACATCCCCTGCCAACCAAATAGGCAGTTCTTCCATTTCCAATGCATGCAGTCGATGCTTCCAAGCATCCCAGGAAATCCTCTTGCTGCATTCTGGGCTAGGATCCGAGCAGTGTCTTCCGCATTGGGTGTTCTTAAGTATTGTGGCCCAAACACTGCCACCACTGCCCGACAGAACTTGTAGAAACACTCTATGCTGGTGGACTCGGCCATGCGCCCATAGTCGTCGAGTGAATCACTGGGAGCTCCATATGCAAGCATCCTCATCG
Organism: Triticum aestivum; assembly: GCF_018294505.1. Lineage (NCBI taxonomy): Eukaryota > Viridiplantae > Streptophyta > Magnoliopsida > Poales > Poaceae > Triticum > Triticum aestivum. The sequence continues at coordinate 597,571,345 of NC_057804.1, read as the reverse complement.
CTGTCATGCACTTCAGGATGGAGGTGAATCCAAGAGCGCCAGTGCAATCCATCTTGCACTTGAAGTAGTTGTCGAACTCCCGGATGGAATTCACAATCCTGAGGAAGAGCTTTCGGCTCATCCGATAACGGCGCCGAAATGTTCTCTCGCCATGAAGTGGAGCATCGGCGAAGTAGTCGGAGTAGAGCATGCAGTAGCCGTGCAGACGATGCCGGTTCTTTGCTTTCACCCGCCCCGGCGCCGAGCCACCTCGACGCGGCTTTTCATTGCTCGCCAGCAGCTGGGCGAGGGCGGCGAGCACCATCAGATGCTCTTCTTCCTGGACGTCGGTCGCGGCTTCCTCCTCCAGCAGCGTGGTGAGCTCTTCCTACTCATCCGAGTCCATCACCGGCACAGTCAAAACGCCGAACACCTTGCGCTCGGTGGACATGTACCCGCCGTTAAACCGCGCCTCCGCGGCCGGAAACGGCGGCCGGAAACGCCCAGCTGCTGCGGGAGGGGCTGCCGCGGCGAAGCGCTGCTATTTTCCGGCGGGGAATAGCTATCTAGCGGAGTAGGCCGGCGGCCGTCGCCGGGATACAGCTAGTGGTGGCCGAGGGCGCGGGAGTGCGAGGCGAGTCGGGGGGAAGAAAACCTTGACTTTTCCCCTGTCAGTGTGGGCCAGGCGTGCTTTTCCCTAGCGCCGGAGCCCCCAACGGCTCCCCAGTGCGCCGGGTTCGGCCTGTGACCGCCGGGCAGAAAAAAGGTCTGAACCGGCGATTTTCGGCGTCCTGGGGGCGCGACTGGACCGTTTTTTTGGCGCCGGCGCCGAAAAAGTGGCCTGGGGGGGCCTGTTGGGGGCGCGGCTGGAGATGCCCTAAGACTGGAGAAACAGGAAACTGAAAAGCCTAACTACGGTTTTGTATATAATATAGAAATAAGACCCATGTAGATTGTATGTACATATATGCGTGCAACTACCATTAATTGATGCAAAGGTCCCTGTTTTTTCTCCTTTCAAAAAAAGGTGCAACAACCTGATATGGTTGTGGCTGATTTGTCTCTCACTGTGCATGGTTGGATGCATGAGAGCTATATAGGCTACAAAATGGAAAGGGTATACGCAAGGTTTTAACAATCTAGAGGATGGTGGTCATTCATTATCAAGCCTTTTAGGATACAATTTTTGTATATGGAAGTTAATAGGAATCAAGCTTTTTGATTGCTTCACTTTTCTATGTTATGGTCATTAGATCATGGCTTCAGCCCTTACAAGCCATGTGATTACATAAAAATTGTAAAGTTGCAGCCCATGCATAGAAGATCTCACACAAGTGTAGTCTCTCGCGATAATGGGCCGACAAGGGGGTTCGAAGGGTGTGGTGATGGTTTTTTTCTTGGCAGATTGTTGTCCATAGTCATCTATTAACCATGAATTTGAGTTTGTGCCCCTTTGAAATAAAAAAATGAAGCTAAGTTAGTGTGTCATTATTAGTAAGTATATTGGCCAAAAAAGGAAGGAGGAAAAATCTTGGATATTGCAACTAGCCATCCAAAACTTTTGGTCACCCCAGATGTTAGAAGAAATGCAATATATCACTTTGGATTAGGTAATTGCACAAGAAATTTTCTATTATGATATTGTTGTTAAGACGGTACCACAACCATTATTTCCATGCGAACACGCTATTTCATATTTGTAACATTTTTTATTCCAGTAATTCTTCTGTATTGATATCCAAATGTAGAAAGTTAGAGTGAAAAAAAATATTAAGAGGTCATTATCTTAGACTAGATCGACACCCCCCCCCCCCTAGAAAAACTACAACTTTCTATGCAAATTGTGATGGACAGTAAACTTATACATCAAGGTCAAGCCAAAGTCAAGTCAATGAAAGTCCAAGAAAATTGCAAAGGTTAACAATCCAATAGAAAGACAAAAATAACACACATAATGAATTATTCAATGGTAAAACCCTAGACGAAAGGAACCCACTGGACCGTGTGTAAGTTCGTCTAGTGCCCTTTTGTGTATTTTTGATGATTAATGACAAAAAGGTTAAGAGACTAATGTGTTTGTGAGTACACGCAGGTGAAAGCCCTTGAGAATTTGGTTTAACCAGTGGGTGATGACTCCTAAAAATATTGTGAGAACATTGAAAACTTTAAAATGGCTATTGAAGGATCGAAGTTTGTCATGTAGACTTTTGTTTACTAATTTCTTTATTATTCATTTGAGTCATAGGGGCTAACCATACTATTAGCGCAGGGGGGGGGGGTTCCTTAGAAGCAAGATTCAAAACTTTGTGTGTGCGTGGTGAATCATGATCTATTTCTTCTGTAAGAGAAAACTTGGAAATCTCCTTCCAAGCGAGCCTTTTAGCTCCTCTATGGAAGTTAAATATTTCGAACACTCATGGTTAAATTCCTCACCGAGGAGTTGGAAAATTTTATCCTCGAGTTATTCCATGTGTGCATGTCTTCAGAATTCTGACCATTACCACTTGGTAGCATGTGTATTGGGACGGACCTTCCAAAGGCCATATTGGCTCTAGTGAATATGTGTGGCGAGTATAAATATCCCCGTACCCCAACCAGTTGTGGTTCGCAGCTCCATGTGAATTGAGACAAGTTTTTGTTAGGGCAACCATCCTCGCACCGATTACGTGAACTAATCCTAAGTGAGGTAAAAGAACCAGAGCCTGAAAGTGAATTGTGATTGAGCATTGATAACCCACAAATGTAGGGGGTCAATTATAGATCTGTTTGATAGTTGAGCCTATTGAACCGTAAAAGGAATTGGCCAATGGAAATCAGTAAGGAATCATTGTAAAAGTTGTAAATATTGTTTGGCTATTTGTTTGATCGAGAGGGCAAGTGCAAAAATGGAAATATTAACAAAAGTAAATGAGTGCAGCAAGTGACCCAATATTTAGTTTTGCTAAGGAAAAGCATGTAGTGCTTTTTATATGGATCAAATCATTCTTGGGGACAACCAAAATTTCACCAAACTATTTTTACCTAGCTCCACTAACTTTAACTTTCATTGCTTTGAGGCTTCTTGTGGAGCCTACGTTTATTTAATGCGATCACTTGGACAACTGACATATTTATGATTATGCCCACCATGCAAGCATATGCAAGTACAAAAAGGATAATGAAGATACCATCTAACCATAACATTGAATTCTAGGGTCCTCATTTAATCCTCATGCAACAATTCGTAAATTCAAGGCTTGGTAATATCTATTACTCCGACCTCCCATCATTGATAACTAACCACATAATACTCTCCTCTAGGCCCATATAGGTGAAATGGCTTGTACTCTATGTTCGCACATCACCACTAGAGAAGTACACCACACCATGATACCAAAACATTGAACTTCATGCAACTTCACATGGTTACTAACAATGGGGTTTCTCTGAGGTCCTCAAGAATGTAATGTACTACTAAAAAGCAATCACAATGGTCATGATCATTGGGGAATGATATATATGGGTAACAACCTGAACATAGAAATCTTTCACCAATAAACCTCTAAGCGTCAACTACAAAGGAGTAACTAACACTAGGAAGTGATCTCAACAATGGTATGAGGTAACAGTTCATAGATTGTAAAATGGACAAATATGGAGGTGTTCATGGCACTACTAGGAAAAGGCCTACTAATGGCGCACCTGTTTTGCCTACTAATGGCGCACTACAGGTGCGCCATTAGTACCAAGCCACTAGTATTTTTTACTAATGGCGCACCACTGCGCCATTAGTATCTGGTATACTAATGGCGCACCACATAGGAGTGCGCCATTAGTAACATTTTTTTCAAAAAAAAATTCAATTTTTTTTTCAAATTTTTTTTGATTTTTTTCTTAATCTCGGGTCACTATGGCTTAATCTCGGGTCAAATCATACTCCATGGTCAAACTTCCCGAAAGGTCACCCATTCTCACACTACTCCAGCCCAAGCACGCTTAACTTTAGAGTTCCCAAGCACGCTTAACTTTAGAGTTCTATCCAACCCCAGCACCAGCTCACTTCACAGGCACTTGTTGATATATCTAGCATATCAATCCTATTAAACCTTGTTGATGTTCAGGACTTTGTTCATGTTCATGAGTGTGATGGAATTTTGAAAAATTATTTCAAACTTCTGTTCATATTAGGTATAATATTTTGAAAAAAAATCTTGAAAAAATTTCGAAACTAATTTTTTTTCTGTTACTAGTGGCGCACCTAGCAAACGGTGCGCCACTAGTAAGTTTGAATTTTTTTGCCTCCAGATCTTAAAAGCCCTGTAACTTTTTTCTGTTAGGTTTTTGAGGATTTTGAAAATGTTTAACAGGGTAGATGATTTTTCGAGTAGATGATTTTTCATATAATTGTTTTTTCATCCGAGTTAGTATGCAAAAGTTATGCCCATTTCACAAATTCTCGAGAGATTTTGCAAATAAAGTCGAAATTCATATTTGCAAATTTTCCCAACAACTAGACCACATATCACATGGGAAACTTATTTTCTTTTATTTGTTTTGACATTTCCATCATTTTCTTTTATTTTTTTTAAAACTGAAAAGGTGGTCCACCGGGGGGTGCATTCGGGGGAATTTTGGGTCAAAACTAGTAATGGCGCACCGTGGGTGTGGTGTGCCATTACTAGTTAAAACTAGTAATGGCGCACCACACCCATGGTGCGCCATGGGTGTGGTGCGCCATTACTAGTTAAACTAGTGATGGCGCACCACACCCACGGTGCGCCATTACTAAACTAGTAATGGCGCACCATACCCATGGTGCGCCATTACTAACTTTGAAAAAAATAATAAAAAAGTTTGAATTTTTTTTTGAAAAGATTTTACTAGTGGCGCACGGTGGATATGGTGCGCCATTACTAGTTTAATTAGTAATGGCGCACTATCCCCTGGTGCGCCATTACTAGTTTTGAAAAAAAAACTAAAAAAAATTGTTACTAATGGCGCACCGTGGATGTGGTGCGCCATTAGTATTTGGACACTAATGGCGCACCGATACATGATGCGTCATTAGTATATACTAATGGCGCACCACATGTCTGGTGCGCCATTAGTGTCCATATCATCTATAGCCCTTTTCCTAATAGTGTGGAGATGGTGCTGGTGAAGATGAAGGTGGTTATGATTGAAGTAAATATGCCCTAGAGGCAATAATAAAGTTATTATTTATTTCCTCATATCATGACAAATGTTTATTATTCATGCTAGAATTGTATTAACCGGAAACAACGATACATGTGTGAATGCATAGACAAACATATAGTCACTAGTATGCCTCTACTTGACTAGCTCATTTATCAAAAATGGTTATGTTTTCTAGCCATGGACAAAAGAGTTGTCATTTGATTAACGGGATCACATCATTAGGAGAATGATGTGATTGACATGACCCATTCCGTTAGCCCAGCACTTGATCGTTTAGTATGTTGCTATTGCTTTCTTCATAACTTATACATGTTCCTGTAACTATGAGATTATGCAACTCCCGTTTACCGGAGGAACACTTTGTGTGCTACCAAACGTCACAACGTAACTGAGTGATTATAAAGGTGCTCTACAGGTGTCTCCAAAGGTACATGTTGAGTTGGCATAATTCGAGATTAGGTTTTGTCACTCTGATTGTCAGAGAGGTATCTCTAGGCCCTCTCGGTAATACACATCACTTAAGCCTTGCAAGCATTGTAACTAATGAGATAGTTATGAAATGATGTATTACGGAACGAGTAAGGAGACTTGCTGGTAACGAGATTGAACTAGGTATTGGATACCGACGATCGAATCTCGGGCAAGTAACATACCGATGACAAAGGGAACAACGTATGTTGTTATGCGGTTTGACCGATAAAGATCTTCATAGAATATGTAGGAACCAATATGGACATCCAGGTTCCGCTATTGGTTATTGACCGAGAATAGTTCTAGGTCATGTCTACATAGTTCTCGAACCCGTAGGGTCCGCACGCTTAACGTTACGATGACAGTTTTATTATGAGTTTATAAGTTTTGATGTACCGAAGTTTGTTCGTAGTCCCGGATGTGATCACGGACATGACGAGGAGTCTCGAAATGGTCGAGACATAAAGATTGATATATTGGACGGATATATTTGGATACCGGAAAGGTTCCGGATGAGATTGGGAATATACCGGAGCTCCGGGAGGTTACCGGAACCCCCCGGTAAGTATATGGGCCTTATTGGGCCTTAGTGGAAAGGAGGGAGAAGGGGCAAAGGAGGGGGCGCGCCCCCCCAAGCCCAATCCGAATTGGGAGGGGGGCCGGCCCCCCCTTTCCTTCTTCCCTCCCCTCTCTTCCTTCCCTCTCCTACTCCTAATAGGAAAGGGGGGGGCAAACCTACTTGGAGTAGGATTGCCCCCCCTAGGGCGCGCCTCTCCCCTTGGCCGGCCCCCTCCTCCTCTCCCCCTTTATATACGGGGGAGGGGGCACCCCTAGGACACACAAGTTGATCTACGGATCGTTCCTTAGCCGTGTGCGGTGCCCCCCCCCTCCTCCACCATATTCCACCTCGGTCATATCGTCGCAGAGTTTAGGCGAAGCCCTGTGCCGGAAGAACATCATTATCGTCACCACACCGTCGTGCTGATGGAACTCATCCCCGACGCTTTGCTGGATTGGAGCCCGGGGAACGTCATCGAGCTGAACGTGTGCTGAACACGGAGGTGCCGTACGTTCGGTGCTTGGATCGGTCGAATCGTGAAGACGTACGACTACATCAACCGCGTTGTCATAATGCTTCCGCTTACGGTCTACGAGGGTACGTGGACAACACTCTCCCCTCTCGTTGCTATACCATCACCATGATCTTGCGTGTGCGTAGGAATTTTTTTGAAATTACTACGTTCCCCAACAATGATGATCCCCGAGAGAGAAATGTTCTCCTCTATGATTTTGCGTCGCTCCTTGCTGCCAAATATCACATAAAATACAGATGGAAGTTTCAAGGTAATATAGGGCTAGGGGTACAGGTGCGAGGCGGTGGGGGGGTGGGGCAGTGGGCCCCATGCATCCATAGGAAGTGGCCTAGGGCCTGGCTACATGGGCCGCACTAGCAACCCTGGCCTACTTCTGCCACCGACTCTCTTCTGTTGTATTTCTGGCATCCTGATTTTTGGTTATTTTACTGGGCTCTGAAATGTTTTCTCCGTTGATCATTGTTTTGTGGTTTTCTGCAATTTTCTGGTAATTTTCTACTCCATTGCAACATGCAAAATAAGATGAAAATGTATAAGAATAGGGTGATAATGTGCAAACAATCTTGGAGGCACACCAATTGTCAAGTAAACAAGTTACATGGAGCTCGGGCTCCATACATCATTCTGACCTAGTGCACCATGTTCTCCCCTCCGCTATTCAAATGGAGAGCTCATCACCTGACAATGAATAATAACAAGTAAGGGTATCTCCAACGCTGACCCCCAAACCGGGCATGGTATCCATCCACGGACTGGTCCGGATCATTCCGCCAACACTGATGCAGGAGTCGGCCATCCAACAATGCTTGCATACATTTCAAACCGTATTTCAATAATCCACATGAATTAGATGCAAACCGGACGATTTTCATCTAAACAGGAGGATATTGATTACATTTTTGACATATTTTATTAAACAAAAGCCACTAGACCTAAACCTAGTCTAAATCTACAGCGACACCGATCCTCCAAGTCCTTGTTGTTCCCCTCCGGGATTGGCCGAGTCCATGTCCGGTGAAGATGAGACCTATGAAATGAAGGTGCGACTACCCGTGAGGAAGAGTAGGACATAGGACATGGACCGGCCGACTTGAGACTCAAGACCCTGCCATCTCCCATGCACTACTACTCCTCATCGGAGTCCGCGACCTGTCCATTACCAGTGGGTGTAAGGTCCACGGTGTACATCGATGAGCCAACCTCATTGTTGTAGCCGCACGAATGAAGCACGGTTGGCAGCGCGAACAACGTACAACCGCCAACGTTCTGGTCCACGGTTGACTGTGCCGCCGGCGCCACTGATGACCCACAAGTATAGAGGATCTATCATAGCCTTTTCGATTCGAACCCAATGAGTAGAAGAAATTGGCAAGGCGTTTTCAGTAAGATTTCACTATAAAAGTTGTAAAGATAATCTAATAGGCTGCTTGATAGCAAGATAATTTGTGAAAAGGTAAATGGTAACAAAAGTAATAGAGTGCAACAAGTGGCCAAATCCTTACGCATGCTAAGGACAAGCCGGTTGTGTTTATTATAGTGATAAAAGCACTTTTGAGGACACACGAGAATTTCTTCAAAAGTCCCTTTCACCAAGTTCCATTGAGTTAGCATTCCTTGTTTTGATAAGTGTTATGGGGTAAGACCTATGCTAAGGTATTTTCCTTGCTTGGAAAAATACCTACTTATGATTATACCCTCCATGTAAGCATCTGCAAATGTAAGAGAACTAATTGAGATGAATCTAACCATGGCATTAAACATTAGGATCCAAAATAGCCCTTGATGCAACACTTCATAAACTAGGGCTGCTTCTATCACTCCCGCAACTCATCATCTACAAAATGGTTCTACAATGCCTTCCCCTAAGCCCAATGATGACGAAGTGTCATGTAGTCAACGTTCACATAACACCACTAGAGGAAGAACACCACAATATAATAACAATATTCAACTTCACAAGACATCATATAGATCATGATCAGTGTGTGTCAATAGATGGTAAATAATCTGAACATAATAATCTTTCAATGATAAAACTCCTAAGCATCAACTACAAGATGTAATCAACACATAAAACTACTCTCGGTAACCAATCAGAGGTTTTGATATATAGGTTGTATAGATGGATGAACTAGGCTTGACGATGGAGATGGTGTTGTTAAAGATGTTGATGGAGAGGATGATCCCGATGATGAACAAATGTTGGTGTTCCCGATGGCTTCGATTACCCCTCTGGGAGTGAAGTTTTCCCGACAGAATTGCTCCGCCACTATTAGGAAAATGGTTATATATAGAAGTTTAGCCGGAAGCGCCTGTTTAAGCACCCACACTACTAGTACTTACCTGTGGCGCGTGGTACAAAACACGCTACTGCTACTAAATAACAACAGCGTTTGTTAGCTTGGGCCGCGCTGCTGTTACGTGGGCCGAAGGGCAAAAGCGGTAGCCCACTTAGCTGTAGAGTTTGTTTTGAACGAGCGCTACAACTAATGGGCTTAGCAGTAGCGCCGGCCCTATGCAACGCTACTACTACAAGAAAAGAAAACCGGCCTGCGCTGTACGTCCCCGCACCAGTACCCTCCTCTCTCACTCCCACATCGATCCCCTTTGCCCGACAACGCCACCGCGGTTAGGGTTCCTCCCCTGCCGCCTCACCCCTGTCGCCTCTGCCGCCGCTGCACCCCAGCCACCACGCGGCGCCTCTCACCTCCTCCAACGCTCCAGCCCCGTAAGTACCCCTCTCCTCCTCCCTGTGCGTGTGCCACTAGGCTTCGATCGATTCGCCGTGGCGGCTCTCGCCATGTTCTGGGATTTCTCATGGTGGAAAGGGATTTAGGGATTGCGTCGTGGCTCTCGCCATGTCTGTTTATGTTTTAGATTGGCTGCTGGTTATTAGATAGTTTACTGTTCATGCTTATGTTGCAAGTTTCACACCCTACCCTGCCTGTCAAGTGCTCTCGGCTCCATGGGCAAAAATTTGGCCAGAATTTGAACTGAACTACAACTCTCTATTAGGTTGTGAGCAAGTGATTAGGTTTGACAAGTGATTAGGTTTATGAGCAAGTGATTAGGTACTGGTAGTATTCATAACATCGAATATACTCCCTCCGTTGATAAATATAAGACATTTTAATATATTTAGACAGAGACAGAGGGAGTATATAGAATGAAAATATATTTTGTAGTATGGATCTAATAAAACTAATTTGGTGTTTCAAATGTCAGGTCGGACCTAAAACAGTTTGATTTAGGAAAAACCAAAAACTTCAAATGTTTTGGAACAGATGGGTACTTCAGAAACGAACCAAACAGAGAAAACTCTTCCCTATTTTTGCACACATTTTAGAGTGATAAAATGGGTTAGCATCGTCAAATCCATAGTCACGGACATACAGAAATTCAGTAGACTGGCGGTAAGAAATTGAGTGATAATTTTTTGGGTTACATGATCTCTATTAGGTTATTGTCTGAACTGATCTACAATTTAGTTGTGATTTTACTTGCCATGACCTGATGTGTATTCTCTATGGTGTGAACCTAATGTTTCCTATTTTCCTGTGTATATTATTCAAAATCTGTCAAATTCTAGTCAATTTCCTAATGTGTTAGTAAGTTAATTGAAAAGTTTATGTTTAATTTTTGGATCGTTAATCGTTCAATCATATTGTTTTAGGGAAATGGCGCCACCATCACCATGTCGACTGCGCAAGTCAAGGTGTGCCGGCAGCCTTGCAACTGGCACGCTGTTTAGCATCTACTTCCGGTCTGGTTTTCTTCATGCGGCAGTAACAAATTATATGAAACTTGTAACCACTATTTTGTTTTTAGTGTTATCGGCATTAATGCATCATGTATATATCATTTTGCTTTTTGTACACAAATCGTCCCATGCAATGTGAGGTTGGAATTCAACAGGATGACTGGAGACATTGTGACCTTTGAGGCTCCTTGGGCCCCCTAGACTATGGAGGTCGAGAAAGGACGCAATATGTCACAGATTGGAGGACATGGATGGGTCTATTTCCTCGCCCACATGGGTATCACTAGTGGTGAGTTGATCAGCTTCTCCTTCAGAGCAGAAAGACCCAAACTGGCCGTCATTTATGTCCACAAGGAGGAAGATGATGAAGATGATGAGGATGAAGAGGATGATGAGGACCCACTTGATGAAGCCATCTTAGCTCAAAGAATGAGGCTGAGCGAGGAGGAGATGTGCAACCTATGGGACATAATTCCGCCGCGTGCTGACTTCGTCGGGGTGCCATTCGTAACCCGCCTGACAAGTACCATGGTTGATCGGCATGTCATGGTATGTTCCATTTACTGTAGTAATTTGATGATTGTAGAGTCCAATGATATGTTGTGTAGAAGCTAGCCGATGATATGCTTTAGTGTAGAGAGTCCGATGACATGCTTAATTAATTAGTGTAGAGTCCAATGACTTGCTTACTGTCCGATCGATGATATGCTTTAGTGTGTAGCTAGAGTCCAATGATATATATGCTCCATGTAGAATCCAAAGAACTGTTAATAGTGTAGAATCCATATATACTTATTAGTAGAATTCATGCTTAGTAGAAATGTAGTACTGTCTTTTGATAGTGTAGAATGTGTGAGGCTACGTATTAATTGATATGTTTTTCTTATTCAGAAATTGTCAAAGAGTCTATCTGAGAGTTGTGGTATCAAGCCTGATGAAGAAAGCTCTCCTAGAATACACCTTACCGCTAGGGGCTCTGTCACCACTTATGCGTACGGCGTGGACACGGACGGTCGCACACACTTCAACTTGGTTGGGTGGAAGAGCTTCCTCGTTGGCAAGAATCTTCATGTTGGACAGACCATCCTAATTACTATTAGGAACACCCACCGCCAAGGCTTGAGGATGATGATCGTCATCTATATCATCTAGAACTACATATGCGTGTGGCTGCTCAATCATATATATGCTAGTATGACTACCTACTAGACTTATCAACTATGATATATCCATGCATTGTTGACTACTATATATGAGTTTGTGAGATTGTGTGGTTATATTAAATATGGTATTGTCGTTAGTGTTTGTGAGATGGTTCTGTGAACTTAGTTTATTTGCACTGGACTTGTCTTGATTTCCATCCATGAATATTACATCTGACTTTTTTTTATTTTTTTATTTCCATTTTCTACTTGTAGCGTGGGAGCAAATAGGGCGCTACTACTACGTGATGATACTAGTAGTGTTGGTAGAGAAAGAGGCACTACTACTAAGTATTTTAGCTGTAGCGCTTGTTCAAAAACGCGTTGCTGCTAAAAAATAGTTGTAGCGTTGTAGCAGTAGCGCGGGCTCGCATGCTACTAGTAGGTAAAAAACCAGCGCTACTGGTAAGGTCTTTCCTAGTAGTGCGCCGGCGAGTGAAGCACTCAGCCTCACCTCCTCCTTGCAGACGGCGGTGGAAAGTCATGAATATTTTCTATGTTTTTAGGGTAAATGATATTTTATGGCCAAATGCCATCTTGAGAGGAGCCACTAGGCCACAAGACGGGCCCACGACACGACCAAGGGGCGCGTGGCCAGGCCGTCTGGTGCCCCTGTGGCACCCATCTAATCCATCTTCGGTCTCTAGTCTTCATATTTTCCATAAATTCACAAAAATCCCTGACATAGTTGGAGCTCTGCGTATACCTTGCATTTTAAGAGAAAAAAGGCATTAGAACTACATCATAATGTGAAATATATAATTGAAATGAGATCAATTACAATAAGAAATAGTTATGCAAAATGGGTGTATCAGCCGCCTCCGCGACGGAATGTCGCGTCGCGACTACTTTGTAGGCAGCGCCGAGCACGTGCGGCCTCTTACAACGTCTGCTATGGCGACGAAGTTAGGGTTCTCATCGGTCATGGTCGTTACTGCCTCCTTGCTCGCAAGCTCACCGCAGATTTGGCCCTCCTCCAGCAGGTGCTGCTCGAGGAGGGAGATGTCGTACCGTTGCTCATCCTATGCCCGTCGGAATGCTGACATAATGTCATCGGCTTCGTTTGCTCCTCCACCATGGCGACGTTGAAGTACGCCTACACCTGCTCCATGGTCAAGCCGGCATGGAACGACATGAGCATGACTGCCGACTCGTCGTCGGAGGCCACCTCCATCATCCATTGTCGTTGGAAACCTTCAGGGAGATTGCATGTCCTCCATCCTCTACGCACGACGGACCTACCAGTCGGCCTCAAGGGCGGCAAGCTCAGGCTTTGCTCCATGGAAAGGCTCACCCACAACGCGCTAGAGCTCACAATCATGATGGAGGTGGTGTGTGGAGGAGCATGTGAAGCGAGACGGTGGTGGTGCGGTTTGTGCCGGGCGCGGCCTCGTTTAAATAGCGGAAACCAGCTAGGACAAGTGGTACCCACGCCGAACTAGGTTTCTCGGTCGGCATGCATGTTTAATGTCGTCAGGAGGATAGCTGGCTGCCCGTTTTAATGTAATAGATATCTGTTTTTGTCCTGCGCACTCACGTCACTCTAGCATTGAACATGCGCGAAGACCAGGACGTAATGCGGGCGTCGATCTCGGCCAGCGCGCCCCTTCTATGCCGGCACCAGTGAGAGGTCGCGTCCGTTCTGGACCTGCATGATTGCGGCGGTGGCGCTCTCGAGCGGCATGAATAGGGATGGCAATTTTACCCATGGGTACCCGCGGATACCGTACCCACATGGGCAGGGTATAGGCACAATTTTATTCCCGCGGGCAGTACCATACCCTACCCATCATGTCATGAGTAGGGCACCAGTATAGTCTTTTACCCATGGATATACCCATACCTATTTATACTGACATGTGAAACTTACCTGTAACTCACATCTGTAACTATGTTAAAGTTGTGTCGTGAGCTTGTGTACCTATGTTAAAGTTGCTACCAATTGTCAAGTACTCAACTATCTATTCTTGAGTTGAGATCAATGTTTTTTTGTCAAATGTGTTATAGATGGATGTAAAATTGCGAATAACTTGTGTAATGTTTGATTTACCTGTTAGGTACCCAATGGGTATGCGTACCCGTCAGGTATGGGTACGGGTAAAGTTTCATACCCATGGGTACGGGTATGGATAGAATTTTGTACACATTGACTACACGCGTATGGGTATTGTATTGCTCTACCCGCCCCATACCCTACCCATTGCCATCCTTACATGAATGTGTGGCAACCGCTTTCCATGGGAGAGGGCTTTTCGCGGGACCGTGGTGTCGGATGCATCCGTGGCAGCGGTCTGGACGCCCGCAACCCCCTAGTTTCTTCTAATTTGCAGGGAAGACGGACGGTCCAGACCACTCGGCGGACCGATGGGTACCGGTTGGATGGCTTACCGCGTCCAAACCACTCGGTTCAGACAGCTTGAGGGTCAGTGTTGGAAATGCCCTAATGACATTAGGAAATTGGCGAAAATACAAAGGTGAACATGGGTGCGCACGCACCCACATGAATAGTAAATTCATAAAAAATGCTAGAAAAAAAATTCTGAAATTTCCCGGTATGAAACTTAGTTGATCATTCTACTTACGTGTGAAGTTTTATGATTTATTGACACCCATAGTATTCTTAGTGAAAAATACAAATGCGACCATACTATTCATTAAACAGTGCTTTTTAATATAGCTTCGATTAGCTTAAATTTTGTCACTTTTGCCCAGATTACCACAGATGTGATTTCTTCGTGATACTTCATATGCGAGTATACTGGTTGACTATGTATATTACAAAAATAAATTCATTTTTTTATTCTTCTAGTATTTTTTCGAATTTACTAGTTATAAAGGGTGCGCGCGCACCCATGTTCACCAAATGCGCATCCGGAAATTGGCGCATACAATTTTTCTGTAGTAGTAGTATTTTTTTTTCTTGTACTTCTTGGAAATAGAAAAATTGCCAGTGTGTCGAGGGCAGAGTCCACTTGTTGGTGGCACAGCGAACCATCTTTACGCTAACTACTACTCTTAATAAATGTGACCGTACTGATACTACTTATTTTCTCCTCAAAAAAGTTCTTACATGCGCACAAATGTCTGAACCGTTCTTTATTTCTGCCAGCAGGCAGAGGATTAGATATATTTTTCACAGAAAGCCAGAGGATTAGATTTGTCTAGACATTTTCCCCACAAATCCGGAGATAATTTTATTTTAGTTGGACCCGGACATAACTAATCCATATCTATACATGTGGTGTAGCCACAGGTTTATCAGCGACCCTTTTCCCTATCATATAAGACGTTGTAACAGGTCGACCAAACCATTCCAGTTGGCGGAGAGCCTCTTTGGTTAGATCATTAGATTCCGAGGACCAAGGACACAGAGTAAACCATAAAAAATGGACAAGAATGCATATGTGTAAAACAGGACGTTGGGAAGCATAGGACTAGCATCCACTCAAACCTCTTTGTAATTACGAATCCTTTGTTTTTTTCATGTGATGCTATCAAATAAACAAAAATCCTAATAGGACTCAAATGGTCATTGACACTACAAACCTATGTTTCTAGTCATGAATTTTTGCAATCCTCCAAATCAAAGAGGCTCTTATTGATTAGGATGTTTGATTCGCATGAATAGAAAAAACACATGAATGGTCATAAGTATGGCCAAATTCAAGTCAAACCACAAGCAACAATAAAGTTCTAACGTTAATGTGCCACAAACTAATACCCTCGGCTCAATTTTCATGCCAATAATTTCTAAAAGAGGCCTGAGTGATTTGCCGAATCCTATATTTTTCCCGCCGAGTCTGAGTTCAAATAATTTCTTTTTCTTTGCCGGAAAGAGGTCTGAGTTCAAACATATAGACATCTAACATATGAGAGAATACTAATAGAAACTGTTTGATTGCATGAGTGGAATTGATAAGGTAGAAATTTTCTTCAAGGAGCCAAGTGCCATAGCTGTCAAAGAAACAAATAAAAAATTACATGAGACAGAATAAATGAAAGATTTCCTATGAAATACCAGTCGTGTGATGAAAATTCTTCCAAAACATTTCCTATATACAAAATCCCGCAAAACAAGTTGTTCTGTCACGGGAAACACTTTCGACGCAGCGGCCACATGTGACGGCCGGGTAATTGAGCTACAGTAACCCCCCTAATGATGCCACGTCACCCCAGTTATTGTTGTCAAATCTCGCGTTAGTTCAAAACGATTCGAATTCAAATTTGAATTAGAGGCAAACAACAATTTTTTAAAAAATATTAAACTAAAATGTTCGAAGTGTGCAAATAAATGCTTAGGTATTTATGGTGAGGGAACCATGCTTTTATAAAAACCTAAATACATAAAAAGAATTAAAATAGAAAAGAGAAATAAATAAAAGAAAACGAAAATACAAAACAGAAAACAAAAAGATAAAAGAAGAGAACCCCCTGGCCAACTGGGCCAGACGACCCAGCCGGCTAGCCCATCTGGCCCTAACCGGCCCAGCCCCACTCCCTTAACCACCCACTACGACCTAACCCTAACCCCTATCCACCCCACTCGCTGCCCACGACCCCCTCTCTATCGGTCGCTCCTCTCCCCCTCTCCCGATCCGATCTGGGGGGGGGATCGAACCCCCAGCGCCCGAGGCCGCTGCCCCTGACGCCGCCCCGAAGGCCGCGCCCCGCCACCCGTGCTGCCCGACGCCGGTTGCCGTTGCCCGCCGACGTTGTTGCTCGTCGCCTCCCCGACCCTGTCGCTGGTGCCGTCCCGGACCGCCGTCGCCGCTCGCCAGAACCACGCGGCCATGACTCCGTTGCCGCACGTCGTCCACGACTCCTCCTCGACCCCCACTGCCTCGGACCCTACTCCCCACCGTGAGCACCGCACCTCCCTCCTTCTTCCCCTTTGCCTCTGCCCTCGCGCGTCGCTAAGCTCGCCGCGGCCCTGCTCTCTCCCCGTGCTCTTCCCCGTCTCGCACCACTCGCGCGCCTCGGCCGCACTGGCCGCGCGCCGCACCACACCTTGCCCGCGCTCCGCCTCACCCCACCGCTCTCTGTCTGTGCTCGCCCTTGGCCGCGCCGGAGCTCTCTGCTCCTGCCGCGCGCGCCTCCTGCCTTGGCCGGTCGCGCCCGCAGCCATTCGGTGCCCCTCCCTGTTGCTCCGACCAAGCCACCCCGCGGCCACTGTCGCGGCTCCCGCAGGGTTGCAGCCGCTGTTGTGCCGTCTCCAGCCACCGCCGCTGCCTCCATCGCCCGTCCTCGCCGCCGTTTCGCCGTACTGCTCCGGCCGCCGTCGAGGCCGGCGCCCCCTGGTGGCCTCAGGCCTGCACGCCCGGCGCCCGTAACCGTGCCCGGGTGCCCGATGCCTAGTGCTCGTTAAGGCCCCTGGGCCATTGACAACAGGGCCCCACCCCCTGAGAACGTTAAAAACAAGAATTAATTAAATTAATAATTAATTAAATATTAATTAGTGAATTAGTTAAGTTAATTACTCATGTTTAATTAATCTAATTAACTAGTTAGTTTAATTAAACAGTAATTAGATTAGCTAGAACCTAGTTAACCTAAACAGAGTATGACAGGTGGGTCTCGCACGTCAGTTTGACCCAGTCAATGCGACGTCAGCATGCACTATTCTGGATAATGCTGTATTAAATTAATTAAATAAATGCTAAAATTAATTTAAATCTTTTAAAATTCATATAAAATAAACGTAGTTCGGATGAAAATACTTTGTACATGAAAGTTGCTCAGAACGACGAGAGGAATCTTGATACACAGTCCGTTCGCCCGCCACACATCCCTAGCATAGCAAACCTGCAACATTTCACCTCCGGTTCATCTGTCTGAAAATGTGAAACACCAAGAATACTTACTCGGATGTTTCCCCCTTCACTGGTACCACCTCCTACTGTGTTAGGGCACACCTAACATCGCGCATTGTCATGTCTTCCATCGTCATGCTTATGCTTGCTTTTATATTTATTGTTTCTTCCCCCTCTTCTCTCGCCAGACACCGAGACCGACGCTGTTACTACCCAGTACGACTACGGTGTTGACAACCCCTCCTACTTGCCAAAGCAACCAGGCAACCCCCCCCTTGATCACCAGATATCGCCTATTCTTCTCTATACTGCTTGCATTAGAGTAGTGTAGCATGTTACTGTTCGGTTACTCCTATTCTGTTGCATAACTTGTCATTGTTGCTACAGTCGTTGATACCTTACCCGCAATCCTAAATGCTTAATATAGGATGCTAGTTTATCATCATTGGCCCTACATTCTTGTCAGTCTGCCTTGCTATACTATCGGGCCATGATCACTTGGAAGGTGATCACAAGTATATACTATACATATATACATACTATACAGATGGTGACTAAAGTCGGGTTGGCTCGTTGAGTACCCGCAAGTGATTCCGATGTGGGGGCTGGAAGGACAGGTGGCTCCATCCCGGTAGAGGTGGGCCTGGGTTCCCGACGGCCCCCGACTGTTACTTTGGGGCGGAGCGACAAGGCGGGTTGAGACCACCTAGGAGAGAGGTGGGTCTGGCCCTGATCGGCGTTCGCGGTTGCTTCATAATAGCACGCTTAATGAGATCTTGGTATTTGATCTGAGTCTGGGCACTGGCCTATACGCACTAACCAACTACGCGGGAAAGATATGGGCACTCAACGTCGTGGTATCAGCCAAAGCCTTCTTGACGTCAGCGACTGAGCGGCGCGCGCCGGATTGGAACGTAAGCCTGCTCTTGTATTAAGGGGGCTAGTTCTGCTTCCGGCCGCCCACGCAACGTGCAGGTGTGCAATGGGCGATGGGCCCAGACCCCTGCGTGCATAGGATTTAGACCGGCGTGCTGACCTCTCTGTTGTGCCTAGGTGGGGCTGCGACGTGTTGATCTTTCGAGGCCGGGCATGACCCAGGAAAGTGTGTCCGGCCAAAGGGGATCGAGCGTGTTGGGTTATGTGGTGCACCCCTGCAGGGAAGTTTATCTATTCGAATAGCCATGTCCCTCGGTAAAAGGACGACCCGGAGTTGTACCTTGACCTTATGACAACTAGAACCAGATACTTAATAAAACACACCCAGACAAGTTCCACAGATATCCCGGTGATCGCTTTTCCACAGGGCGACGCGGGGAGGATCACCAGGTAGGATTATGCTATGCGATGCTACTTGGAGGACTTCAATCTACTCTTTTCTACATGTTGCAAGACGGAGGCTGCCAGAAGCGTAGTCTTCGATAGGACTAGCTACCCCCCTCTTATTCTGGAATTTCTGCAGTTCAGTCCACCGGTATTGCCTCTTTACACATATACCCATGCATATGTAGTGTAGATCCTTGCTTGCGAGTACCTTGGATGAGTACTCATGGTTGCTTTTCTCCCTCTTTTCCCCCTTTCCATTTTACCTGGTTGTCGCAACCAGATGCTAGAGCCCAGGAGCTTGACGCCACCTCGACGACGGCTCCTACTATACCGGAGGTGCCTGCTGCTACGTGCAGGCCGTTGATGATGACTAGGAGTAGTTTAGGAGGATCCCAGGCAGGAGGCATGCGCCTCTTTCGATCTGTATCCCGGTTTGTGCTAGCCTTCTTAAGGCAAACTTGTTTAACTTATGTCTGTACTAAGATATTGTTGCTTCCGCTGACTCGTCTATGATCGAGCACTTGTATTCGAGCCCTCGAGGCCCCTGGCTTGTATTATGATGCTTGTATGACTTATTTTATTTTTAGAGTTGTGTTGTGATATATTCCCGTGAGTCCCTGATCTTGATCGTACACATTCGCGTGTATGATTAGTGTACGATTGAATCGGGGGCGTCACAAGTTGGTATCAGAGCCGACTGCCTGTAGGAATCCCCGTTTCACACTCCTTGGCCGAGGTCGAGTCTAGACTTTACAAAACTTTTACTAACATGGCTGTGCGGCCCATGGGCCCATGTCGCCATTGGGTGGTATTAAGATCTTTTATTCCTCATCTATGCTCTGGGACTCTGATCTCTCTTTTATTCGGGTTAAATGAATTTTGCTAAATCTAACATTAGGATCTCGTGATCACTTTCACCCGGAGAGCATATTATTACCAATGGTCGACTGCTGCACCAGAAGATTTCGAAGTTACTCTCCGATACTCTTTTGAGACTTTGTGCCCGTTGCTTTTGCAATTCCCTACCACCGAAATATCTCTATGGATAAATACATACACTTGCCGTTCTTACTTTTATTCCCAGTTGATCTTGTTATTACAAGATACCTTGAAATCCTTTCTATTGTTCCGAGAATATTTTGTGCCTACTCCCTTGCAGTTCCTTGCCACCTGAATACCCCTACGGATAATTTCTCGCCCTTATCGAGTATCCGTTCATCCCCATTTGTTCATGTGTTTCACATTGGTCTTCGAAATACTATTCGATCCTCCAAAAATCTTTATTAGCTTATTGCTCTGCAATACTTGTCTGCTTGCATTATGGATGCTTTCCATATGTCTGACAATATTCATTAGTATCCTTAGGCACCGTCTTTTTGATCCCATTGATTCAACCTGAGTGCGAATGCACGCAATCATCAGTTGATCCTTTTAAGTTATCTTTCCGGCTTAGACGTCATTTTAAACATGAGCTTGTTCTCGACCAATCTATTTGCCGTCAATTGTACCCTTAGGCCTATTGAACTTATCCACCCTTGATCAGAGCGTCCTCTTCTGATACTTTGATTTGGAAATCATAATTCCTTTGATATCTAAGCATCGAATCATTCAGATGTTCTATAATATGATGCCCTTGCATTCTTTCTTCAACTAGTTATGTGCCAATGCTCACACCATCTCCGCTATCGACCGTCAAATCCTTTGTTGGATTATTATTCGGCAATGTCCTTAATATTTAATCGCCTTGTGAATTCTTCCCTGATACATAATGCCATTAGTAAATCCTATTCTCTGATTTGGCCAACCATCCTCTTCTTCCGAGCTGGAGTTATTTGCTCTTGTAGTTTGTGGTATATGTTCCTAAGATTCCCTTATGGGTTGAACCTATACCTTCCTTAAAAACCGTATGAACCAGAAGGTTTTGACAAGTCATACCCTTCTAGTGTTAGCAGATAATTTTCTACCATACAACTTCTTCGAGGATGAGAAGTGAATGGAAGGTTATGCATTATAGAAGTGGGAGTCGACCTTGAACTTTGTGTTCATGCCCATGGACACGATGTAGATCTTATCATTAAAGCTTCTCTTAAATTAATTATTCCCTTGGTATAAGTACATCTTATATCTGGGATCTGGCCTTTTCCAATCGTGGTTCCAACCATGATATCCTTTAAATACCATTTTTGGTGCATGTTTAAGCACTTACCTTCTATAGAGCAATACCCCAGTCCAAGCTCTACTTTGGACTGTCGTCGAGTATTGCCCCCCTGGTATCTCGAGATTATCTTGGAACTGCATAACTTCTTATGAGTTCTTCATCAAGTACTACATTCTCACTGATTACAATTTTTCATGGACTCTGAGTTATTAAACACTCAAAGACACCGATAACTGAACCGAGTCCGCACTACGGTTCAACTACTCTTAGTAATCTTCTTTAAGTACGAGTTTGTACCCGATCAAGCCATTCCTAGCCTGATCGGCTATATCCTTATCATGCAACTTTTTAACTGTGCTACCTGGTCCTTATTCCCAGAGCACAACTTTCGATGATGAGCTAAGCTTACGTCGATCTTCCTTGTCTTACCGTTTCACCTCAAGCAACAAGCTTGATTCCGAGTTTGTGTCGTATCCGTGGTTTCAATAACTTTTCGCTCCATCCTTCCTTTTGCTTGATGTCGTCGATGACCGATTACATCTCCATGAAATCTCTCGACAAAATTTGTCATGATCATCATCAACATTCTGAGTTCCTCCAGGATATCAATTGTATTCATGATGAGAAATACCGTCCTTGCCCCTTGATGATGTGTGTTATCATCGTCAACTTTCTTGCTTTCCCTTCAACACAAACTTGTTCATGTTTTGTGTTGTACCTTGAGATCCTTGCTATCCAACTTATGTTATGTTCTACCTTGGAGTATTGCTAACTTTTATGTCAAGAATGTCCTGGGAAATTCACCACCCTTAAGAATTCTTGATACAAGTGATACTTATTAACATCACCATTCTTTTCTTGGTCCCTGTGTTGTTTCTAACCGAAATACCGACAAGTAGACTATGATGTGAACAATTCAAAACTTCTAGCAACCATATTGCTTGTAAGTTAATGAACTATAGTCACATTCTTTGTGTATTGGATATCGGATCACCCTTCTAACATTGATCATGCTACCTAAGCCCATCTTTCAGGTGCACCTTTCAACCAATGTTTACTTGCATATGTTTTTCTCAGACATACATCATTTATATCATTTGATCTGACAAATGTTATCTCCTTGTTCACATGATTGTGGAAATCCATCTTTTTTGGAAATCTCGAGGAATTGTCGCTGATTCCATCAGCCACCTCCTCATCCCCTCCTTGGTTTAGTGATGAACTATTGTTTCAAGAACCCGCTCCCCTAGTTCATTTCCCGAGAATCTTGCAATGTCATTTCGTTGATTTGTGTTGCACCTTTTCTTCTCGGACATCCTGAGTCTGAGGTATCTTGACTCGAATCAGATCCGAATCTCGGTCAGATATGATGGTTGGAACATATTTTCAAGAGTTATAACATTGGTCTTTATATGACGCAGTAAGGTGATGTCATGCCTAGCACACCTGGCCGGAGGCCCTATTGTTATAGCTTCCTTTTCGGCAAGGCTATCCATTCTTTCATGAGGAAACTATAAGACTTATTCTACAAGTTGTTCCTGATGAATCCTTCGTGTATCCAAAGTCTGAACTTTGCTTAAAGACCATGTCAATGCTATCTCGAAGCATGTCTGTGGTACTCCGACCTTCGATAAGAACATTTGAAGCCCAATGCTAAATGTTTCCTGCTCAATTATCCAAACCCCGCTGTATGGGTAATGTCATGAATTTTCTCTCCCCTTACCTAAAGAGTTTTCTACATTATATCTTGTCATGGATATCATGCTCTTCTTGTCCTTGGGAAGGATATATCCTTGAAATATGTGTTTAAACACATTCTCCTTTCCATTGTTCTGTTTAATCTGATAATCATATTTTCCTTTCCATTGATTGGTTTAACGTTTCTTGTGATCTATATGATCTAAGCAGTAATATTCTCCTGCTTATGTAAACACCTCGGTGTACAAATCTATCGGTAAGACCCTGTTACTATTGTTGATGACATTCCGGTAGCCAACGATGGACGAGAACTTTGCCTATTGGCCCGCCTCGTTCAACGAGCAGGAAAATGGTTCTCTTCGTCCCTCGCCCTTGGTACCAACGTGTTGCCAACATAACTGACGGGCTATCCTTTGACATGCCTTATTATCATGACAGTGCAAAATATCACCACCCTTTCTACTTTTTAACCCACATGGTGGGCCCATAACCCACAATTCCACAGGATGGAATCCTGACTCCCTGTACACCCCCTGTTTCCATAGTTATTCCTCGCGCGTTGCCTCGTATGTAATTCACGAGCCACCTTTCAAGAGATCATCAATACTGGTATCAGACACAATACTTATTTCCGTTGCTTTGAGCCCCTTTCACGCCTTGTTTCAGGCAACAAACGATTGCCCATGCGCTTGAAACTTCTACTTTGCACCTTCTTACTTTGCTCTCGATAATTTCTTAAATTTCAATTCGAGAGTTACTTTTCGCCACCTTCCCTAATGTTATATACCAGATAATACACCCTGCAGGGTTCCGTT
The DNA here is from genome assembly GCF_018294505.1 of Triticum aestivum. Taxonomy (NCBI): domain Eukaryota; kingdom Viridiplantae; phylum Streptophyta; class Magnoliopsida; order Poales; family Poaceae; genus Triticum; species Triticum aestivum. Next base: position 597,547,857 of record NC_057804.1, on the reverse strand, counting down.
CCTTTGAGTTACCCCTTATCATTATTCGTAAGTACGATGGAAACACCGAAGAAAGGATGACGGCTTCATCATGATGCCCTGAAGTAGAAAAATGAAGACATCAACGACAGGGATCAACTTCTTCGCGAAGAGCAAGCCAGGATGAGAAGACCCGCTAGATTCGTAACCAAAACCTTTCCCCCTTCACTACCTCTTAAATCTCGGGACGAGATTTCTTGTAGTGGAGGAGAATTGTGACGCCCGGGTAATTGAGCTACAGTAACCCCCCTCGTAATGGTGCCACGTCACCCTAGTTATTATTGACAAATCTCGCGTTAGTTCAAAACGATTCGAATTCAAATTTGAATTAGAGGCAAACAACAATTTTTTAAAATATTAAACTAAAATGTTCGAAGTGTGCAAATAAATGCTTAGGTATTTATGGTGAGGGAACCATGCTTTTATAAAAACCTAAATACATAAAATGAATTAAAATAGAAAAGAGAAATAAATAAAAGAAAAGCAAAATACAAAACAGAAAACAAAAATATAAAAGAAGAGAACCCTCCTGGCCAACTGGGCCAGACGACCCAGCCGGCTAGCCCATCTGGCCCTAACCGGCCCAGCCCCACTCCCTTAACCACCCACTACGACCGAACCCTAACTCCTATCCACCCCACTCGCTGCCCACGACCCCCTCTCTCTCGGCCGCTCCTCTCCCCCTCTCCCGATCCGATCTGGGGGGGGGTCGAACCCCCAGCGCCCAAGGCCGCTGCCCTTGACGCCGCCCCGGCGGCCGCGACCCGCCACCCGATGCTGCCCGACGCCGCTTGCCGTTGCCCACCGACGCCATTGCTCGTCGCCTCCCAGACCCCGTCGCTGGTGCCATCTCGGACCGCCATCGCCGCTCGCCGGAACCACGCCGCCACGACTGCGTCGCCGCCCATCGTCCCCGACTCCTCCTCGACCCCCACTGCCCCGGACCCTACTCCCCGCCGTGAGCACCGCACCTCCCTCCTTCTTCCCCTTTGCCTCCGCCCTCGCGCGTCGCTAAGCTTGCCGCGGCCCCGCTCTCTCCACGTGCTCCTCCCCGTCTCGCACCACTCGCGCGCCTCGGCCGCACTGGCCGCGCGCCGCGCCACACCTTGCCCGCGCTCCACCTCACACCACCGCTCTCTATCCGTGCTCGTCCTTGGCCGCGCCGGAGCTCTCTGCTCCTGCCGCGCACGCCTCCTACCTTGGCCGATCGTGCCTGCAGCCGTTCGGTGCCGCCCCCCTGTTGCTCCGGCCAAGCCACCCCGCGGCCACTGCCGCGGGTCCCGCAGGGTTGTAGCCGCTGTTGCGCCGTCTCCAGCCACCGCCGCTGCCTCCACCGCCCGTCCTCGCCGTCGTTTCGCCGTACTGCTTCGGCCGCCGTCGAGGCCGGCGCCCCCTGGTGGCCTCAGGCCTGCACGCCCGGCGCCCGTAACCGCGCCCGGGTGCCCAATGCCTAGTGCCCGTTAAGGCCCCTGGGCCATTGACAACAGGGCCCCACCCCCTGAGAACGTTAAAAAAAGAATTAATAAAATTAATAATTAATTAAATTAATTAATTAGTGAATTTATTAAGTTAATTACTCATGTTTAATTAATCTAATTAACTAGTTAGTTTAATTAAACAGTAATTAGGTTAGCTAGAACCTAGTTAACCTAAACAGAGTATGATAGGTGGGTCCCGCACGTCAGCTTGACCCAGTCAACGCCCCGTTGACTGCTGACGTCATGATGATGTCAGCATGCACTGTTCTGGATAATGTTGTACTAAATTAATTAAATAAATGCTAAAATTAATTTAAATCTTTTAAAATTCATATAAAATAAACCGTAGTTCGGATGAAAATACCTTGTACATGAAAGTTGCTCAGAACGACGAGACGAATCCGGATACACAGTCCCTTCGCCCGCCACACATCCCTAGCATAGCAAACCTGCAACATTTCACCTCTGGTTCATCGGTCCAAAAACGCGAAACACCGGGAATACTTTCCCGGATGTTTCCCCCTTCGCTGGTGCCACCTCCTACCGCGTTAGGGCACACCTAACACAGCACATTGTCATGTCTTCCATCGTCATGCTTATGCTTGCTTTTATATTTATTCTTTCTTCCCCCTCTTCTCTCGCTAGACACCAAGACCGACGCCGCTACTACCCAGTACGACTACGGTGTTGACGACCCCTCCTACTTGCCAGAGCAACCAGGCAAGCCCCCCCTGATCACCAGATATCGCCTATTCTTCTCTATACTGCTTGCATTAGAGTAGTGTAGCATGTTACTGTTCGGTTACTCCTATTCTGTTGCATAGCCTGTCATTGTTGCTACAGTCATTGATACCTTACCTGCAATCCTAAATGCTTAGTATAGGATGCTAGTTTATCATCATTGGCCCTACATTCTTGTCAGCCTGCCTTGCTATACTATCGGACCGTGATCACTTGGGAGGTGATCACGGGTATATACTATACATATATACATACTATACAGATGGTGACTAAAGTCGGGTTGGCTCGTTGAGTACCCGCAAGTGATTTCGATGTGGGGGCTGGAAGGACAGGTGGCTCCATCCCGGTAGAGGTGGGCCTGGGTTCCCGACGGCCCCCGACTGTTACTTTGTGGCGGAGTGACAGGGCAGATTGAGACCACCTAGGAGAGAGGTGGGCCTGGCCCTGATCGGCGTCCGCGGTTGCTTCATAATAACACGCTTAACGAGATCTTGGTATTTGATCTGAGTCTGGCCACTGGCCTATACGCACTAACCAACTACACGCGAAAGATATGGGCACTCGACGTCGTGGTATCAGCCAAAGCCTTCTTGACGTCAGCGACTGAGCGGCGCGCGCCGGATTGGAATGTAAGCCTGTTCTTGTATTAAGGGGGCTAGTTCTGCTTCCGGCCGCCCACGCAACGTGCAGGTGTGCAATGGGCAATGGGCCCAGACCCCTGCGCGCATAGGATTTAGACCGGCGTGCTGACCTCTCTGTTCTGCCTTGGTGGGGCTGTGACGTGTTGATCTTTCGAGGCCGGGCATGACCCAGGAAAGTGTGTCCGGCCAAAGGGGATCGAGCGTGTTGGGTTATGTGGTGCACCCCTGCAGGGAAGTTTATCTATTCGAATAGCCATGTCCCTCGGTAAAAGGATGACCCGGAGTTGTACCTTGACCTTATGACAACTAGAACCGGATACTTAATAAAACACACCCAGACAAGTTCCACAGACATCCCGGTGATCGCTTTTCCACAGGGCGACGAGGGGAGGATAACCGGGTAGGATTATGCTATGCGATGCTACTTGGAGGACTTCAATCTACTCTTTTCTACATGTTGCAAGACGGAGGCTGCCAGAAGCGTAGTCTTCGATAGGACTAGCTACCCCCCTCTTATTCTGGAATTTTTGCAGTTCAGTCCATCGGTATTGCCTCTTTACACATATACCCATGCATATGTAGTGTAGATCCCTGCTTGCGAGTACCTTGGATGAGTACTCACGGTTGCTTTTCTCCCTCTTTTCCCCCTTTCCATTTTACCTGGTTGTCGCAACCAGATGCTGGAGCCCAGGAGCTTGACACCACCTCGACGACGGCTCCTATTATACCGGAGGTGCCTGCTGCTATGTGCAGGCCGTTGGCGATGACCAGGAGTAGTTTAGGAGGATCCCAGGCAGGAGGCCTGCGCCTCTTTCGATCTGTATCCCAGTTTGTGCTAGCCTTCTTAAGGCAAACTTGTTTAACTTATGTCTGTACTAAGATATTGTTGTTTCCGCTGACTCGTCTATGATCGAGCACTTGTATTCGAGCCCTCGAGGCCCCTGGCTTGTATTATGATGCTTGTATGACTTATTTTATTTTTAGAGTTGTGTTGTGATATCTTCCGTGAGTCCCTGATCTTGATCGTACAGATTTGCGTGTATGATTAGTGTACGATTGAATCGGGGGCGTTACACCGCCTCCTCGTCCAAAAAAGCTTGGGTTTGTGCATGTCGCTGGCTCCGCCACAGGACCGCCTCGTCTTCGGTGGCCCTAGGGCCATAGGGGCGCGGTGGATCCTGGCAAGGACCGGCGGGAGGACTCTGTTGTTAGTCGTTTCTCTGAGATCTGTAAAGGTTTGTGTCATGCTCAAGAAGGCGAAATGGTCGCGGCTCCCTGAAGATGGAATAGGTTTCCCCACCTACCACCGGTTCCGGTGGTGTGTCTAGCACCGTTGGTGGGCGTGTGGAGGTGTGTCTCCGGTGGTTCTATGCACTGTGGATTTGCTCGGATATGATTGTTGTTGGTCTATGTTCGTGTGTCTTCAGGTTGGATCCTTTCGATCTATGTTATTCTTCACCGGCGGCGGTTGCTGTTATGGTGCGCTGGTCCTATGGGGCCTTAGCACGATGACTTACCGACTGTCTACAACAACAAGTTATGCCCGACTCCTGCGACGGAGGGGTGATGACGGCGACGCGCCTTTGACTTGCTTCAGTGCTTGTAGTCGTCCCTAGGTGGTCTACGGATTTGGATGTAATTTTTAATATTTCTGATGTTCGTTGTACTGTCTTCATTGAAGATGAATAGATCAGAAATTTTCTTGCAAAAAAAAAATCCCGCAAAACAAACTGTCCTATAGAAAAATCCGCAAACATACCAATTTTTCCAAAATTAAAAAGAGGCCATAGTGTGTTGTGATAATTAGGTGCAGCCTCCGAGATCGGAGAAGCATGGACAATGATCATTTTCACCTTGCCACTGACCTGAGCCACTTGTATCAGCTTCCAACAAAAATGGCCACTTGTATGGAACGGCGCACATGCAACCAAAGGTGAAAAGCTACTGTCACCTGCTGCAAGCAATAACAAAATAAGAAGAACGATATAAACGAGCACCATCAGCCCATGCGACAATAAGGCGCCATTAGGCCCTTCCCAGTGCTCCATGGTGTACAGGTGCTAAGGGTGCCACATAGGCAAAAAAATGATGTGGCAAAGCAATTAAAGAGGAGAGAGAGTATTATGGTGACCCCAATAAGAACCAATGCTAAGCACGTGGACCTAGGCAAAAAGACTACCAACCAATACATGAAGAAGTTTTATTAGTAAACAATTAAATAGCTGATTAAATAGAGGAGGCTTAGCTACAAAACCTAAGCACCGATGCATTAGGGATATTAGTTGCTAAGCATTTTAATGCACTTAGCACCCCACTTTAGCACCAATGCATTGGGAAAGGTCTTAGATTGCAATCACGGCATGCATGTGACTGTATGATTGCTCTACTTTTCAATTCCACGTCCCTTCTGATCTTATTGCCCGAATATTTTAGTTTTTTCTGAGTATCATTACCTGCCTGATCAAGGTATCCGGGGGGCAGTTGGCCATATATATATCGACCAATCATGATTAGTTTTCACGTCTTGTTGGTACGGTGCTCTAGTGACGTTTCCAAAGACCAAGTCACTAGTACTAGCTTTGCACGTCCAGTACGTTGTCACCGTGACAGTGACTAGGACGACACATTAATGGGGAGAGAAAAAGAGAGCAAAGGCAGAACCTTGCCGTATTGTGGACACCCCGAGTTCGTAATTTTGTGTACCTGACCGCCGCTGTCGTTCGCACAGTGGCGTACGTTGCGTGCCTACGTGCTACTAGACAGCAACAATTAATCACGGTCCAATCGTGGGCAAAAGGAGTGCGTCTCCTCTCAACATCTACTCCATGCGCTCTCGCGTCGCCCCTGCGGGCGGCTCCGGAGCAAACCCTAGCCGCCGCCAATAGTAGCCCACCCACCACCCTCTCCTCCCCTTGCCGCTGCCGACAGCGGTCGCCGGGCAAAGCCCGCGCGGCTCGGCGGCGGCGGGGCCCTTTTTCCTCCTCCCATCTGAAGGTGGTTGGCGCGGGCTGGTTCTCTCGGCGGGAGCTCGAGCGGCTGCGCGTGCTCGGGGCGGCACAGCTGGCCGGCAAGTACGAGGCGGTGCACGGAGGCGCGGGTACGCGTAGGCGGTAGGTAGGAGCGAGCTTTTCGGTGGCGCTAGGGCTTTTCATGCGCGTCGCCGGCCGTCGGCTTGATGGGCTCTAGAGGGCGGTGTGAGGCAGATCGGGCCCAGCGTCCTGTTCTGCGAGGTGGCTGCAATGACCGTCAGGCGCAAGATTCGACGCGGACCAGCGGCACCGATGGTGACCTGGGCCCCGGTGTCCAAATCTGGTGGTTGTGGCGGACGTTGGGCGCGTGGGGCCGGCGGTTGTCGGGCATGTGTCTGCGGTGGTGCACTCCTAGGGAAAAGTCTATACACAGAATCATACCAGCAACGCGCCGTAAAAACAGGCGCTGCTGCTACTTAGCAGTAGCGCATGCCAGCAAAACGCGCTGCTGATATAATTGTAGCAGTAGCGCGTCCACTGAAAGCAGCGCTACTGCTACAACACAACCCCGCCGCCACGCTAGTTATAGCAGCAACGCGTTAATACAAAGAGCGCTACTGCTAAAGACCATAGCAGTAGCACTTTCTCACAATGCCCGCTACTGCTAAGCTTACTACAAAAGTTTAGTCCCACCTCGCTCCGCGAACAAGGTTTTTACCACCTTAAATATGTTTTTTTCTCAAACTATCACAACCACTTGGTCTTCATTGAACTCTATGTGTAGAATTTGTTGCCGCAATATGAGTCTTCTCCGATTACTAAACCGGTGAAACTGGTGAGGACTCATATTGACAATTCAGATTGTACACAAAAAGATCATTGATGATCAATGTATTTTTCTTGTATATTTTTACATGTTTACACATAGTAGTAGCGATTTTCGTGCTAAAGGCGCTACTACTAGGTCGCTTGGCAGTAGCGCATTTATTTGTAGCGCGCTAGTGCTAAGCCATTCTATCTGCCCCTTCCTCTCCTATGTCCACTCACACTCACACTCACACTCGATCTCTCCATCAATCGCCCCACGCCCGCCCTCGCCCCTGCCGGCCGCCATCGCCTACTCCTCCCTCTGCGCCGCCATCACCTCCTCCTCCTCCCTGGACTCGATAATCCTTCACCGGCCGCCCTCTTCCCCGCCCCCTCCTCCTCCGTCCTCCCTCCACTCCTTCGCTAGCCGCCAGCCGGCCCTTCTATTGGTGCCAAAACTGGCAGATCTCGGGTAGGGGGTCCCGAATTGTGCGTCTAAGGATCGAAGGTAACATGAGGCAGGAGACACGATGTTTTACCTAGGTTCGGGCCCTCTTGATGGAGGTAATACCCTACGTCCCGCTTGATTGACTTTGATGAGTATAGGCGTTACAAGAGTTGATCTACCGCGACATCTTAATGGTTAAACCCTAGATGTCTAGCCTGTATGATCATGATCGCCTCTACGGACTAAACCCTCTGGTTTATATAGACACCGGAGGGACCTAGGTTGGTACAAGGTCGGTTTACAGAGAAAGGAAGATGCATGATCCGAACGCCAAGCTTGCCATCCACGCAAAGGAGAGTCCCATCCGGACACGGGAAAAGGTCTTCGATCTCACATCTTCACGGCCCACTAGTCCGGGCCATGTTACATAGCCCAAACGCCGAGGACCCCATAGTCCAGGACTCCCTTAGTAGCCCCCTGAACCAGGCTTAAATGATGATGTATCCGACGCGCAGGTTGTCTTCAACATTGCAAGGCAGGTTCCTTCTTCGAATACTTCAATACAGTGCTCCGCACATAATAGTTGTATCTGGCTCTGTTTAATAATCACAACCTTGAGTTGTAATGGCAAAAATACTCAAAACTAGGTAAGTGACGTCCATAGGCGATTTTTTTCGGCGAGGCGTTATGTCCTGGCCCGATTAGTATTCTGAACAAATTTATAGCCCCCGTTTCGAGGTACGGCTATTGACACGCCTTGTCAAAGCAGAGGTCGTGTCCCCTTATCACGGGATTTTCATCAATTTGGGTTTGGGTAATCCAACCGTGCCGTTCGCACGTCCACTTGGGAATAGGCGAGATTTAAGGCATATGAGGGGGTGCTTGATATCCACTGCCTTTATAAGGAGATAAGGATCCGTCTTTTTACCCCACGCCTTCTTCGTCCTCTGCCCTTCTGCCATTCGAGATCCAGCGCCCAAGTTCGAATCTTTTTCACTGCCACCAAACACCCCAACCATGTCCAGATCTGGAGCGCAAGGCAAATGGATGGCTTCCTCTGTTATAGAGGAGAACATCAAGGAGCTCCGGGAAGCTGGGTACCTGGCCGCGGACATAGCCCATTGATTTCCGGCCAAAAAGCATATCATCCCCACCCCGGAGCCTAACGAGAGGTAGTGTTCATCCCTCACTTCCTTCGCGGACTAGAGTTTCCCCTTCATCCTTTCGTCCGCGGTATGATGTATTACTATGGGCTAGATTTCCATGATCTGGCCCCAAATTCCTTCCTCAATATCTCGGCGTTCATCATCGTGTGCGAGGCATTTCTCTGCACCCCTCCCCACTTCGGCCTATGGCTCAAGGTCTTTAATGTGAAGTCGAAAGTGGCTGAAGACCAACACGCGGAGTACGGCGGCGCCATGGTGAGCAAACTTCCCATCGTCAACTGGCCCAAGGGGACCTTCGTGGAAACCGTCAAGGGATGGAAGCAGGGGTGGTTCTATATCACCGAGCCCCGTGACACCACATGGGCAGCCGCTCCTGAGTTTAAGTATGGTCCTCCCCTGCGGCTTACATCATGGCTCAAAAAGGGCCTTGATTGGGCATCGTCCGACGAGGTGACGACACTGCAGAGCCGAATAAAGGGTGGCATAATAGACAAGAACACCACTCTTGCCAGGGTGATCGAGGTGATGCTTTTTCGCCGGATTCTCCCCTGTCAACGCTGGACCCAATATATGTGGGAGTTCGACCCGGCCAGTCCTCGAACCTTACAGAGGTACTTCGGCATGACGCACGAAGACATATGGAAGCTGTTTTCTAAGGCGCAAAAGTCGTAGCCGAACTCGACTGAATACCGCGGCCTCGACTGCGCTCGTCCGAAAACTCCCGTAAGTTTTATGATAACTTTGGTTTGTAAATCCAGGGAGTATATTGATCTTTCCATTACTCCCATAGGGTTGGACAAAGAAGGTGGAGCGGATCCAGTGTCCGGCTCCGATGCCCGAAGACCCAGCAATCCCTTTACTGACAAAGATGCTAGTTCCGGCGCCATACAAAGAGCCGGAGAAGAAGGCCTAGAAGAAGGCCCAGGAGAACAGAGGTGGCCTCCGCTGTAAAGGCGCTTCAGACGTTGTGTCCGAAGCCTCTGAGAGTCTCTCCTCTCATGACGAAGATGAATATGAAGAAGAGAGCAACTCTCCCCTCAAGGGGGGAAAGAAGAAAAGGGTGGCTTCTGAAGACCTGGAAGCGGAGGCGTCCAAGAAGGGGGAAATCTCCCTTTTAGATGATTCCGAATCGGATGTCGACGCCACTCCCGAGTGGCACCCCAGGCCGAAGCCCCTGGCCGGATCGTAAGAATCCAAAGACACCATACATTTGTCCGATTTCATGCTTTGCGATTCTAACAAATCAATCTACCAGCTGCAACCCGGCCCGCGATCTCCCCCAATGACCAACGTCATCTGGGAGCTCGCTAGGGCTAAGCGCGATGGAGAGCGAATCGCCTCTGCAGGCTTCTCCACCCACCGCTACAAACAATGCTGAAAGGTTGTCCCGAAGAGTCTCTCCCAGTCACGGGGAGGTGCGGGAGGCTGTGAAGGTGGCGACGGAGGGTCAAACTTCCGTTGCCAAAGAGAGGGGAAAATCAACCTCCAAAGACACCGGCGACGGGGGCCATGATCAATTCGGCCCCCAGCCGAATATTATTCCGGAGTCCCAAACGGCTCCAGAATTGGGCGAATAGCCTTCTTCAAAAGAAGGGGACGCGCCCTCTCCACCAGCATCCTCCATCATTCCGGAGGAGCCGGATACTCTAGTGGAAAAGCTTTAGAGTGCTTCCATTGTGGAGGAACACCATACCCTTATGGGTACAGTGGCTGAAAAGGTTTGGTCCACCAAAAACGGATTGAACGAAGCCTATTCCAGCCTTTTAGCAGGCTTTGAGGTATGTGACGCAATATATTTTTGCTTATTTGCAAAAGGAATGCCTGTATATAGATAGTAGCCCCTGGGACTCTGTTCGGCGTTCGGGAAGAAAGGCCGAACAGAGGATCGAGTCAATGCTCGTAGGTGCTAACACATATGTCTCTTTAAATGAACAGGCTTCGATGCAAGCAGCAACCTCGTATACCTCCGAAGTATCCGAACTAAAGCGGAGGTTGGAGGAAAAGCATGGTATGTGATATCAAAACATATCCGAAATGATATGAGTGCTGAACTGTTATCTAAATAAGCTTTATGATTATGCTCATAGGTGACGCGTCTGAGGTCGAGTCCCTCAAGAGCGCGCTGGCCGAGGCCAAGAAGGAGGTGGACGAGGAGCGAACGGCCAGCCAGAAATATGAAGCAAGGTTGGAAGAAATCCAATAAGAGCTCAAGGACGATGTAAGCAAATGCGAGTCCTTGGAGTGCAAGGTGTCGGATCAAGACTCTGAATTGGTTATGGTGCTCCAAAGTGCACCGCAGGCCAGGGCTGAAACCCAAGGCACCTATCGGGAGATCCAAGAGGCAAAGCAGATCGCGGCGGGTAAGGCCTTTATTACGCAAAGGAAATTTGTAAGGAGAAAGTACACCTTACTGACCCGTGTTTGTAGTTCTCCAGTAGCGTTTGCGGATCTGCCCCGGAGTATTGCTGATGCCGCGAAGTTCTTCCAAGCTGAAGAGGGGAGCTCAACAGAGAAGTTGTTCTGGTCGCAATATCTTGGCCAGAGCAACCATTGCCCCTCAGTGATCAGCTGAAGCAGCAGATCGAACTGCATAGAGTGGCCGAATTGGCCATGAAGGATGTTATAATCCGTCTTTGGCCAGCCGAACCCATACCCAGCAGCTATTTTGGGCTTGTAAAGTGGCTAGTCGATGCCTGCCCATGGCTTGATGCTATAAAGCGGTCAGTCTGCATTGAAGGTGCCCGGATGGCCTTCGCCCGCGTCAAGGTGCAGTCGGCGAAGATGAATGCCACCAATCTTGCAACCGAGGGACCGCCCGCAGGCAAGGAGCACCGTACGTCGGAGTGGTATTTCAACGACATCCTTGAAGGATCCCGCATTGTAGAGGGTTAATGTTCAAAGGACATCATATTTGAATGAATGTAATGGTGTTGCCCAGACTTTGTATTTATGAAAACAAGTCCTTTGCATAATATTTTCTTGTTTCATCTTAAATTATTTCCTCTCCTTTGCGACAGTTTATTATTTAATCTGAGAGTTGCCAATCGTCGTCTTCAGCCCCTCACATAGGTAGTACGGCGGTGTTCGGGATAGCACAAAACACACTTAACCCAGTGACCTGGTCCTTGAAGGAGGTGTTAGTGCGGCGAACCAGGAAATTAGACTATGTGGCTTTATTACTCTCACTTAGCAATAGGAGTTTAACAATAGGATTGTAGGCGTAGCCCCTGGTATTGTTCGATAGTCCAAACATGGGTGTTGTAGACGCCCATCCGGGTAAAGACCGGTTTCATTGCCTAAAGAGGAAAAAATCGCAAGAGATTTTTAAGTAGTCGCCGAATAGCTGACCAGCTCTTGTTGCATCATGACAGTTAGTTTTCGGCTTTCTCTACTGAGGTGTTTATCCGAATGAGCCGGAAACACAATCGCAGTAGTTCTCCCTTTACTAGCTTAGCCAATTCAGCGGAATGTAAGGTAGCAAGCACAGGAGCCGAGAAACCCAACTATTGACCAAAGGGATGATTCAGAGCCAATGCATATACTGCTATATTCGGGACGCCAAACAGTCCTATAAAAGGTGTTCGGACTTTATTGTATTTTTAGGAAGTGTACGTGGCTGAACGGAGCCCCTGGCAATTTAAGTCAAACCGAGGTGTACATGACAATTAGACTAAACAAAAAGATGGAGTACAAATTAAGAAAAAAGCTGTAGCAAATAGCCTAGATGAAGAACTGTTTCTATTGTAGTCTAATTGATACGACAAAACATACTTGAACAGATAATGCTATAAGCATCGAGGCTATTTTGCAAGCCGAATGCAAGGGAAAGCTGCATACATGTACTAAAAAGGGAAGATGCTATCTTTAAGGATCCTTTGAGATACTCTGTCGTACACCCGCGCTTCTTTTCGCCTTGGTAAGTGATCGTTTTATAGGATCAGTGATCGCGTTGTCCTAAGGAGCCCTTGACACCATCTAAAGGTGATGTAGGTTTTAAAGAACCCGGAAAAAGAAAAACGAAAATAAAGAGAAAGAGGGTAAGAGAGTCTGGGTAGGTTCGAGCCATGTTGTGGACTTTATCTTTGATATGCCCCTGTCTTTTCTCATCGTATCTTTACTGCATAATTATGTGCACGCGGTATATATGCCACAGCTATATTGGGGCTAAGACAGAGGCCGGATTGCTAATCGAGCTCCTGACGAGTTGGACTGTCATTTAGCAGGGTAGTCCAGACTCATTTAATAGTGTCCGGGGGCTTTACTGCCGATGTATAGTTTGGCTTCATAAGGCCGGCCTAGACTTCCGTCGCAAGGGCCGCGGTGTGTTCCTCAGTACGGATGGAGCAATCCATGTTCCCATGGACTATTATAACACCGCATGGTCCTGGCATCTTGAGTTTTAGATAGACGTAGTGCGCACCGCATTAAAGCGAGCAAATGCAGTTCGTCCAAGCAGTGCGTGATAGCCACTGTAGAAAGGGATGATGTCGAAGATTAAGTCCTCGCTTCAAAAGTTGTCTGGCGAACCGAAAACGACTTCCAATGTGATTGAGCCCGTGCAGTGGGCCTCTACTCTAGGAATTACTCCTTTGAAGGTAGTTTTGGTGGGCTTGATTCTTGACGAGTCAATACCCATTTTGTGGACTATGTCCTGATAGAGTAGGTTAAGGCTGTTGCCGCCGTCCATAAGGACTCTCGTGAGGTGGAATCCATTGATAATTGGATCGAGGACCAATGCGGCTGAACCTCCATGACGGATAATGGTCGGGTGGTCTCTACGTTCGAAAGTGATCAGGGATGCTGACCATGGGTTGAATTTTGGGGCGACTGACTCTATCGTGTAGACGTCCCTTAATGCACGCTGGCGCTCCCTTTTGGGGATGTGAGTAACGTATATCATGTTCACCATTTTGACCTCAGGGGAAAATTTCTTCTACCCCCCTATATTCGATGGTCGAGGTTCTTTATCGTCATCCTCGCTGGGCGACCCTTTCCCCGTGTGCTCGGTGCTCATCTTACCGGCATGTTTAAAGACCCAACAACTTCTGTTGGTATGATTAGCAGGCTTGTCAGGGGTGCCGTGAATCTGGCAAGGTCGATCAAGTATTCGGTCCAAGCTAGATGAACCTTCTTTGTTTCTTTTGAATGGCTTCTTCTGCTGATCGGGTTTGGAGCCACTAAATCCAGCGTTGACCGTCGTGTCTTCAACATTGTCATTGTTGCTCTGACGCTTGTTTTTGTTGTGCCGGGGCCTGCCGTTTCTGTTCCTGGCTTCAGAAGTGCCAGGGTCGCTGGTACTGTTGCTGCTACGGGCTAGCCAGCTATCTTTGCCTGCACAAAAGCGTGTCGTGAGTGCTGTGAGGGCTGCCATGGACTTCGGCTTTTCTTGGCTGAGGTGTCGGGCGAGCCATTCGTCACGGATGTTGTGTTTAAAGGCTACTAGAGCTTCGGCATCTGGATAGTCAACAATTTGGTTCTTTTTAATCAGGAACCTAGTCCAGAATTTTCTGGCTGACTCTCCGGGCTGTTGGACTATGTGACTCAGGTCATTGGCATCCGGAGGCCGTATATAAGTGCCTTGGAAGTTGTCTCTAAAGGCATCCTCCAGGTCTTCCCAGCTTCCAATAGAGTTTTCTGGGAGACTGTTTAACCAGTGTCTAGCTGGTCCCTTAAGTTTGAGAGGAAGGTATTTGATGGCATGTAAATCGTCACTGCAAGCCATGTGAATGTGGAGAAGAAAGTCACCAATCCATACAGCAGGATCCGTTGTGCCATTGTACGATTCGATGTTCATGGGTTTAAACTCTTCGGGGAACTGGTGCTCCATTACCTCATCAGTGAAGCATAAAGGGTGTGCGGCGCCTCTGTATCGCGCGACGTCACGAGCAGTTCGGATGGAGTTCGGATGCGGTGGTCCCCTCGGGTAAGGTTATCCTTGTCGCGCTTGGCCTGATGGCCATCTTCCCGCGCTGGAGCCCGACCCCTTGATCCATAGATTGACCTGGTCTAAATGGCTCTACTGTCAAGGTCTTGTCGTAAGTCGTAAGTGTATCCTACAGCCGCTGTTGCTCTGCCTTTACGGCGGGCTGCGGTAGGATGGTGTTCGGCTTGAGTTGTCGGTCTGTCCCAACCACGCAGCGGCCGGTCAGGCCCGTCGCCGGTGTCGGTGTCAAAACTGGCAGATCTCGGGTAGGGGGTCCCGAACTATGCGTCTGAGGATGAAGGTAATAGGAGGCAAGGACATGATGTTTTACCCAGGTTTGGGCCCTCTTGATGGAGGTAATACCCTACTTCCTACTTGATTGACTTTGATGAGTATAGGGGTTACAAGACTTGATCTACCTCGAGATCATAAGGACTAAACCCTAGAAGTCTGGCTTGTATGATTGTGATCGTGTCTCTATAGACTAAACCTTCCGGTTTATATAGACACGGAGAGGACTAGGGTTATATAAAGTCGTTTTATAGAGGAAGGAAACTAAACATCCAAACGCCAAGCTTGCCATCCACGCCAAGGAGAGTGCCATCTGGAAAAGGGAGAAGGCCTTCGGTCTTGTATCTACATGGCCCATCAGTCCGGCCCATGTCACATAGGCCGGCTCCCCGAGGACCCTATAATCTAGGACTCCCTTAGTAGCCTCCGAACTTGCCTTCAATGATGATGTTGTATCCGGCTTCGTGTCTTCGGCTTTGCAAGGCGGGTTCACCATTGTGCTTCATACAGTTCGGTTTTTGCACTTGAATGCCATATCCTTCAACTTCTGCGCCACCGTCGCCTCGGCTTCCATGTGTCAAATGAATACGAAGGGTCCAAGCATTTTTACAAATAACCCCTCGGCCATGCTAGGAAGGTGCCTATTTAAAGAGATTGAATCTCATATGCCATTCCTCACCAAGCAAAAATCCTTAGAGCTCGCCATAAGAAACCATTCAAACATGGTCGGAGCTGCTGGTTCTTCCTCGCGCCCCCACGGCCCTCAAAAAGGCGATTGGGAGAGTTGTTCAGTATCCCTCGCCCAGATGACCAAGCTTTAGGTGCAGGGATATCTCCCACCCTCGGATCTAGTCTTTGTTTAGGCAGGATTAACTTCTTTCAATGGTGAAGCCCAAGCGGAGAATTTCCCCAATCCCGCTAAGGGAGAGCGGGTGTGCTTTGTTTACTTACTGCTAAGAGGCGTGGGGTTTCCAATCCACCCCTTCCTCAGCGGTCTCCTGGAATATTATGGCCTCCAATTGCACAACCATACGCCAGGCTCTATCCCGCAGATCACAAGCTTTGTCGCTCTCTGCGAGCTATTCTTGGGCTGCGAGGCCCATTTTGAACTATTGAAAAAAATATTTCTGCCTCGTCTGCCACTCCCAAAAAGGATCCATATTCGAGGTGGGCGGCTGGTAACCCACAAGTATAGGGGATTGCAACAGTTTTCGAGGGTAGAGTATTCAACCCAAATTTATTGATTCGACACAAGGGGAGCCAAAGAATATTCTCAAGTATTAGCAGTTGAGTTGTCAATTCAACCACACCTAGATAACTTAGTGTGTGCAACAAACTATTTAGTAGCAAGGTAGTATGGAAGTATCAGTAACGGTAGCAAAAGTAACAGTAGCCGTTTTGTAGTAATTGTAACAGTGCCAACGGCAAAGTAACTGAGCAAAGAATAATATGTGAAAAGATCGTAGGCATTGGATAGGTGATGGATAATTATGTCGGATGCAATTCATCATGTAACAGTTATAACATAGGGTGACACAGAACTAGCTCCAGCTCATCAATATAATGTAGGCATGTATTCCGAACATAGTCATACGTGCTTATGGAAAAGAACTTGCATGGCATCTATTGTCCTACCCTCCCATGGAAGCGGGGTCCTAATTGAAACTAAGGGATATTAAGGCCTCCTTTTAATAGAGTAGCAGACCAAAGCATTAACACATAGTGAATACATGAACTCCTCAAACTATGGTCATCACCGAGAAGTATCCCGATTATTGTCACTTCGGGGTTGTCGGATCATAACACATAATAGGTGACTATAGACTTGCAACATAGGATCAAGAACTCACATATATTCATGAAAACATAATAGGTTCAGATCTGAAATCATGGCACTCGGGCCCTAGTGACAAGCATTAAGCATAGCAAAGTCATAGCAACATCAATCTCAGAACATAGTGGATACTAGGGATCAAACCCTAACAAAACTAACTTGATTACATGGTAAATCTCATCCAACCCATCACCGTCCAGCAAGCCTATGATGGAATTACTCACGCATGTGGTGAGCATCATGAAATTGGTGATGGAGGATGGTTGATGATGACAACGACGACGAACCCCCCCCCCCTCTCCGGAGCCCCGAACGGACTCCAGATCAGCCCTCTCGAGAGAGATTAGGGCTTGGCGGCGGCTCCATATTGTAAAACGCGATGAAACTTTCTCTTTGATTTTTTTCTCCGCGAAACAGAATATATAGAGTCGGAGTTGAGGTCGTTGGAGCATCAGGGGCCCCCCGAGGGAACGCCCCCACCCTCGTGGACAGGGTGTGGGCCCCCTGGCCTTGATTCTTTCGCCAATATTTTTTATTAATTCTGAAAAGTTGCTCCGTGGATTTCCAGGAAATTCCGAGGACTTTTATTTCTTCACAAAAATAACACCATGGCAGTTCTGCTGAAAACAGTGTCAGACCGGGTTAGTTCCATTCAAATCATGCAAATTAGAGTCCAAAACAAGGGCAAAAGTGTTTGGAAAAGTAGATATGACGGAGACGTATCAACTCCCCCAGTCTTAAACCTTTGCTTGTCCTCAAGCAATTCAGTTGACAAACTGAAAGTGGTAAAGAAAAACTTTTACAAACTCTGTTTGCTCTTGTTGTTGTAAATATGTAAAGCCAGCATTCAAGTTTTCAGCAAAGATTATGAACTAACCATATTCACAATAACACTTAGGTCTCATATTTACTCATATCAATGGCATAATCAGCTAGCAAGCAAATAATAATAAATCTCGGATGACAACACTTTCTCAAAACAATCATAATATGATATAACAAGATGGTATCTCGCTAGCCCTTTGAGACCGCAAAACATAAATGCAGAGCACCTTTAAAGATCAAGGACTGACTAAACATTGTAATTCATTGTAAAAGAGATCCAGTCAAATCATACCCGATATAAACTAATAGTAATTCTCGCAAATGATAGTGTGCTATCCAGCGGGTGCTTTTTAATAAGAGGGTGATGATTCAACATAAAAGTAAATAGATAGGCCCTTCGCAGAGGGAAGCGGGGATTTATAGAGGTGCTAGAGCTCAATTTTAAAATAGTGATGAATAACTATTTGAGCGGTATACTTTCACTGTCAACATAACAAATATGATATCTCGATATCTTCCATGCTACATACATTATAGGTGGTTCCCAAACAGAATGGTAAAGTTTATACTCCCCCTCCACTAACAATCATCAATCCATGGCTTGCCCGAAACAACGGGTGCCTCCAACTATCAACAATCCTGGGGGAGTTTTGTTTAATTATTTTGATTTGCTTTGATCTTTTTTATCATGGGATTGGCCATCCCGGTTACCAGCCATTTTCTCGTGAATGAGGAGCGGAGTCCACTCCTCTTGAGAATAACCCACCTAGCATGGAAGATACAGACAACCCTAGTTGATACATGAGCTGCTTGAGCATAGAAAACAGAATTTCATTTGAAGGTTTGGAGTTTGGCACATACCAATTTACTTGGAACGGCAGGTATGGTGGACTCATATGGAATAACTTTTGGGGTTTATGGAGTTTGGATGCACAAGCAGTATTCCCGCTTAGTACAAGCAAAGGCTAACAAAAGACTGGGAAGCGACCAACTGAGGGAGCGACAATAGTCATGAACATGCATTAAAATTAATCAACACCGAGTGCAAGCATGAGTAGGATATAATCCACCATGAAAATAAATATCATGGAGGCTATGTTGATTTTTGTTTCAACTACATGCGTGAACATGTGGCAAGTCGAGTCACTCAATTCATTTAAAGGAGGATACCACCCTATCATACCACATCACAACCATTTTAATAGCATGTTGGCATGCAAGGTAAACCATTATAAGCTCCTAGCTAATTAAGCATGACATAAGCAACTACAATCTCTAATTGTCATTGCAAACATGTTTATTCATAATAGACTAAATCAGGAACGATGAACTCATCATATTTACAAAAACAAGAGAGGTCGAGTTCATACCAGCTTCTCTCATCTCAATCAGTTCATCGTATATCGTCATTATTGCCTTTCACTTGCACGACCGAACGATGTGTATAATAATAATAGTGCACGTGCATTGGACTAAGCTGGAATCTGCAAGCATTCAATTCAAGGGAGAAGACAAGGTAATATGGGCTCTTGGTTAAATCAACAATCATGGATATGAGAGCCACTTAGACATTTTCATTGTGGTCTTCTCCTCTCGACCCCCAAAGGAAAGAAAGGAAATAAAACTATTTACATGGGAAAGCTCCCAACAAGCAAAAGAAGAATGAGAAATATTTTTGGGTTTTCTTTTAATTACTACTACTGCAGGCATGGAAATTAAACTAACTATTTTTTTGGGTTTTCTTTAAGGTTTATCAAACATACAAGAAGAAAGCAAGAAAAAGAAATTAAACTAGCATGGATAGTACAATGAAATAGTATGAGCATCGACACTAGAATGAGTGTGTGAACATGAATGTAAACTCGGTGAGAAATACGTACTCCCCCAAGCTTAGGCTTTTGGCCTCAGTTGGTCTATGCCCATGGATCATGGCTACTCTCCCCGATGTACTGAGGAGTGTCATCTGAATACCACTGGCTGGCGATCTCCTCCGGATCTCACTGATAACAGGATGGACGATAAGGGTCCAGTGGAGGTTTTGGCTCAGGCTCTGGAGAGGATGTCTAGCCTCAATGCGCGTACACTGCCATCAGCAAGACAAGGTAATGACTGTTTGATCCGGTCATGGAGGAAGTCTGTGAGGCCCGCATTTTCAGCCAAAGAATAAAAGTCTTCATAAATCTCGGCTGCTCTCAAGAAATTATCACATGGCCACTCACAAGGCCTTACTTCCGCTACGCGAGGAAGATTATACTTGGCCTTTTCTTTCTCCTTAGCTTGTTTATCCTTGGAGCCTTGACTAGAAGAGCCCCTCAATAATCTCCTCATCATTTTCTAAAAATTTCTGAAATTTTTAGTGACTCAAAATAAAAGTGAAACAAACTCAATATAATTGATAGCAACTACTCCCATTAGTGCCTAGAGCCTATATCATGCATTAGAATTACTTGGGACCTCATAAATTTAACATGCAAGATCAAGAACAGGGTCACCAAGGCAGCAAGAATTTGCAATGAATAAAGCACTAGAACAAAAACTAATTGGATCATTGGAGGAGTCACATACCAAGCAACAATCTCCCAAAGCAGTTTTGTGAATGGAGCTTTGAGCAAGGAGATCGAAAATCGCAGCAAAATGAACTAGAACTCGTGCTTGAGCTAGATGGTGAATTTTTTGGGAGGAAGATGGAGTGTGTGGGTGCAGGAATAAGTGGAGGGGAGCCGCCGTGGGCCCACGAGGCAGGGGCGCACCCTGAACCCTCATGGTCAGGTGCTTGCTCCCCCTGATGTGTTCTCAGTGCCAAATATTCTCAAATATTCCAGAAAAAATCATATTAAATTGGCATGGCATTTGGAGAACTTTTATTTTCGGGAAATTTTTTATTGCATAGATAATTCAGAAAACAGGCAAAATATACTATTTCTACTTTATTTATTCTAATTAATAGAAAGTAAAGAGAGGGTACAGAAGGTGGTGCCTTCTAGGTTCATCCATCTCATGGTCATCAAAAGGAATCCACTAACAAGGTTGATCAAGTCTTTTTAACAAACTCATTCTGAATAACATGGAACTGGAGAAATTTAGAATTGGCACTAGGTTACCTCAACGGGGTTATGAACATCCCCAATAATAAGAATATCATAATTTTTCTTTGCAGTAGGAAGAGGAAATTCAAAACCTCCAATAATTATTGATGGAATTTTCCCAATAGAGTTTATGTTGTGAACTTGAGGTTGTTTCCTTGGAAAGTGTACCGTATGCCGATTACCATTAATATGAAAGGTGACATTGCCTTTGTTGCAATCAATAACATCACCTGCAGTGTTTAAAAAGGGTCTACCAAGGATAATCAACATACTGTCGTCCTCAGGAATATCAAGAATGACAAAGTTTGTTAAGATAGTAACATTCGCAATGATAACAGGCACATCCTCACAAATATCGACAGGTATAGCAGTTGATTTATCAGCCATTTGCAAGGATATCTCAGTAGGTGTCAACTTACTTAATTCAAGTCTACGGTATAAGGAAAGAGGCATAACACTGACACTGGCTCCTAGATCACATAAGGTAGTTTTAACATAATTTCTTTTGATGGAGCATGGTATAGTGGGTACTCCGGGATCACCAAGTTTCTTAGGTATTCCACCCTTAATTTGCAAGGATGGTGGAGATTTCAGCTTCATGTATCTTTTTTTATTTGTAATGATATATTTCAAGTGTTTAGCATAAGGATTTGTTTGAAGCATATCGGTTAGGCGCATACGTAAGAAGACATGTCTAATCATTAAATCCTCATCATACTTTATTTTGGATGGTTTAGGAGGAAAGGGCATGGGTTTCTAAACCCATGGTTCTCTTTGTTTACCGTGCTTCCTAGCAACAAAGTCTCTTTTATCATAACATTGATTCTTTGATTGTGGGTTATCAAGATCAACATCAGGTTCAATCTCTACATCCTTATTATTGCTAGGTTAAACATCAACATGAACATTATCATTAATATTATCACTAGGTTCATGTTCATCACCTGATTGTGTTTCAGCATCAGAGATATAAATATCATTGGGATTCTCAGGTGTGTCTACAACAGGTTCACTAGAAGCATGCAAAGTCCTATCATTTTTCTTTTTCTTCTTTTTAGGAGGACTAGGTGCATCTAAATTATTTCTCTGAGAATCCTGCTCGATTCTCTTAGCGTGGCCTTCAGGATACAAAGGTTCCTGAGTCATTCTACCAGTTCTGGTAACCACTCTAACAGCAAAATCATGTTTATTATTTAATTCATCGAGCAAATCACTTTGAGCTTTCAGTACTTGCTCTGCTTGAGTGGTAACCGTAGAAGCATATTTGCTAAGGAGTTTAAGTTCACCTTTAACTCTAGCCATATAATCACTCAAGCGTTCTATCATTAAAGCATTATCTTTAATTCTCTTCCAACATAAGCATTAAACTTTCTTGCCTAGCCCTAAAGTCATCAAATTCATCCAAACATTGGCCATGAAACTTAGTAGACGGGATTTCAATTTTATCATATCTGTAGAGAGAATTTACCTTCACTACCTGTGTGGGGTTATCAAGACAATGTGTTTCTTCAACAGGCGGTATATTAAGACCATGTATTTCTTCAATAGGAGGTAAATTCTTAACATCTTCAGCTTTAATACCTTTTTGTTTCATTGATTTCTTTGCATCTTGCATATCTTCAGGACTGAGAAATAGAACACCCCTCTTCTTCGGAGCTGGTTTAGGAATAGGCTCAGGAGTTGGCTCAATTGGCTCAGGAATTGGCTCAAGAAGAGTCCAATTATTTTCATTAGTCAACATATTATTCAATAACAATTCAGCTTGGTCGACTGTTCTTTCCCTAAAAACACAACCAGCACAACTATCCAAGTGGTCCTTGGAAGCATCGGTTAGTCCATTATAAAAGATATCAAGTATTTCATTTTTCTTAAGAGGATGATCAGGCAAAGCATTAAGTAATTGGAGAAGCCTCCCCCAAGCTTGTGGGAGACTCTCTTCTTCGATTTGCACAAAATTATATATTCCCCGCAAGGCAGCTTGTTTCTTATGAGTAGGAAAATATTTAGCAGAGAAGTAATAGATCATATACTGTGGACTACGCACACAACCAGGATCAAGAGAATTGAACCAAGTTTTAGCATCACCCTTTAATGAGAACGTAAATATCTTAAGGATATATTAATAGCGAGACTTCTCATCATTAGTAAACAGGGTGGCTATATCATTCAACTTAGTAAGATGTGCCACAACAGTTTCTGATTCATTGCCATAAAAAGGATCAGATTCAACCAAAGTAATTATCTCAGGATCAACAGAGAATTCATAATCCTTATTAGTAACAAAGATAGGTGAAGTAGCAAAAGGAGGGTCATATTTCATTCTAGCATTCAGAGTTTTCTGTTTAAGTTTAGCTAGTAATTTCTTAAGATCAAATCTATCATTGCACGCAAAAAGATCTATAGCAGTTTCTTCATCCATGACATAACCCTCAGGAACAACAGGAAATTCATACTTAGGGGGTGTGTCACGCCCAATATGCGACCCTATCCAAAAGGAACTCGAAGGTCCCACCAAGGATAGACCCGCATATTGAAACGCTTTTGCAAGGTGGATATCATTACATCAACATTACATAATAGATGGGGATACATACAAGAGGCATACAATGCCACACGAATACAACATCACAATACATAAGAGCATCATCCAACTACGGATGAAACACAAACAGAAACTCAAACGACATCCACCCTGCTAGCCCAGGCTGCCGACCTGGAACCTATCCCCTGATCGAAGAAGAAGCAGAAGAAGAACTCCAAAACAAGTCAACATCGCTCTCGCATCATGGTCATCGTATAAACCTGTACCTGCAACTGTTGTTGTAGTAATCTGTGAGCCACGAGGACTCAGCAATCCCATTACCATGGGTATCAGACTAGCAAAGCTTAAAGGGAAGGAAGGGGTAAAGTGGTGAGGTTGCAGCATCAACTAAGCATATATGGTGGCTAACATATGCAAATAAGAGCGAGAAGAGAGCAAGCAGAATGGTCGTCAACTAGTAATGATCAAGAAGTGATCCTGAACTCCTACTTACGTCAAACATAACCCAGAAACCGTGTTCACTTCCCGGACTCCGCCGAAAAGAGACCATCACGGCTACACACACGGTTGATGCGTTTTAATTCGGATCTGGTGTCAAGTTATCTACAACCGGACATAAACAAATTCCCATCTGCCTATAACCGCAGGCACGGCTTTCGAAAGATTATACCCTGCAGGGGTGTCCTAACTTAGCCCATGATAAGCTCTCGCGATCAACGAAGGATATTCCTTCTCCCAGGAAGACCCGATCAGACTCGAAATCCCAGTTTACAAGACATTGCGACAATGGTAAAACAAGACCAGCAAAGCCTCCCGCTGTGCTGACAAATCCCGATAGGAGCTGCACATATCTCGTTCTCAGGGCACACCGGATGAGCAAGACATCGGGTTGGCATAGACCCCGGTTGCCCAGGGGGCGCCGGACATCTCTCAGTTTGGACCAACACTTAGACAAGCACTAGCCTGGGGGAGTAAAATAAAGATGACCCTCGAGAGCGCGACTCCCAAGGGAAAAAGGGCTAGGTGAGGCAAATGGTAAAACCAAGGTTGGGCCTTGCTGGAGGAGTTTTATTCAAAGAGAACTGTCAAGGGGGTCCCATAAATCACCCAACCGCGTAAGGAACACAAAATCCGGGAACATAACACCGGTATGACGGAAACTAGGGCGGCAAGAGTGGAACAAAAAACCAGGCGAAAGGCTAAGTCTTCCACCCTTTACCAAGTATATAGATGCATTAATAATATAAGAGATATTGTGATATCCCAATCAAAATCCTGTCCACCATGGAGCAATCTTCAACGTCACTTGCAACTAGCAACGCTATAAGAGGGCTGAGCAAAAGCGGTAACATAGTCAAACAATGGTTTGCATAGGAAGGTGTCAAAGGTTAGAGGTTCATGGCAATTTGGGAGGCTTGATAAACATGTGAGAGGTAGCGCAGCAAAGCGATAGAACGAAGCAACTAGCATAGCAATGATAGTAGTGAGATCCAGGGTAGCGGTCATCTTGCCTGAAATCCCGCAAGGAAGAAGAATGACTCCATGAAGAAGACGAACGGATGAAGCCGAACCAAGCGTAGACGAACGAATCCTCACGATCGCAATGAAACAGGAACTATCGAGAAGAAACACACAACATAGTAAACACACCACACATGAACATGACATGATGCACAACAAGCATGATGCATGACAAGGCTACATGAAGCTACTCGTGGCAAGAGATGATGCAAACAAGAGCAACACATCAAGGCAAGTTTAAATGAGGCCGGGAACAACATATAACAATTCCGGTAAGTCCTCATATGCAAATTTCGAAGTTGGTCCAGATCTGAATAAACCTTATGTTCAAGTTGTTAAACAGCAAGTTAAGATGCACCAAGATGATCTACACGAGATTCTAGTCAAGTTACATATAAAGTTCATTAGATTTGGAGCTACGGCCTAGAAGATATGAGCAACACAAGTTAAACATGGTATTGATGCAAAATGCACCCAAACATCAAGCAAACACCTCAAAACAAGGATGCAACATGATAATATGAAACTACATGCAATTCTAAGCAAGTTTCATATAGAGCACACTCAAAACGGAGCAACGGTTCAACACACCCACTCTATACAAGTTATAGCAACAATCTGTCCAAAACAGCAACTAGGCATATTGCAAGCACCAAAACAATATGCTACAGGACCTCAACAAGAAAACAAAAGGCATGGGCATGATGTACAGGTAAAGCATAACAAAACATGAACACTGAGCTATCTCCAGAAATCACTAGAACATGCTCAAACACACATGGCAAGATTGCAAATAATAACAGTTCAGACTTTGCAGAAAATAACATCAGGCTGCAATGTTTAGAGCTATTAAACAACATGTTACTGGAACTTATCATGGCAAACAAAGGCATGGCATGATACTACTAAATGCATAGATCAAAAGTCCCTTACTGACCATGAGCCAAAAAGGATCAGAAGATATGATGGCACCCACGTAAACATAGCAAGTTATAATACAGATTCATACATGGCAGGAACAGAATTATGAAGGCATGTTGATGAGCTTGTACCACTCACCACAGAGCAATACATGGCATGGCAAGGCAACCAACAGTAAGAAGACATGTTTTTGAAGCTAAGCATGGCAAGAGCAAGTTCATAGGGTGCATGGATCACTAGCAAAACACATGGCAACAACTGAACATAATGTTAACAGGCTGACAGCAACATTATTAAGCAACTTTGGAGCAAGATATGAACAAGCTACAGCAAGCTATAAATGCAACCAGGGGCATGGATGGATAGAGCATGACATGTAGAACAATACATATTTAGTGAACATCTCCAGATTATGCATAGAATGATTTGTAGGAGCAGGTTTACATAGCATCACGAAATAACAGATTCAGCCTAGCAAAACAGCAACATCAAGTGCCCTACTTAACAAGCTTGATTCACTCACCACAAAGCATTGCATGACAATATAAGCATAGCATCAGCAAGAAGACATGTTTGTGTAACCAACCAAGGCAAGAACAAGTTCATAGCATGCAAGGATCAACTATAGCAACCTTGGCAAAATTGAATAACATGTAAACAATCTGCCAGGAAACATTTTGAAGCAAACGTAGAGCATGAAAATGACATGCTAGACTACTCCATAATTGCAACCAAGGGCAGGGATGGATAGACAATAACCATATGTTCAAAACATCCTTACTGAAGTATCTCAAAATAAGCATGGATATCTCTGTAGCATCAAGTTTACATGGCATCAAAATAACAGCAGAACAGGAACTAAAATCAGCAATATCACGAAGCCTAGTTTGCATGCTTGTGCTAGTCACCATATTGATCACAAAAATACATGGTAAGCACCTCTGTAAAGAAGACATGGCATAGTTCAAAACACATGTAGATATCAACCTCATAGGATGCACACATCAATCATGGCAAAAATGACAAATCAGCAAGTTCTGTTAAGAAACAGGAACTAACATTATGAAGCACTCATGCAACGAAGATTCAGGCATCAAGATGAGCTCAAATGAACATGATGCAATGGAGTGAAATGAAGTACTCGTCGAGGCGAACAATTTGACATATTACACGCATGAAATGGAGCTACGGATGCAGAGATATGATGCGATGAACATGGCATGATAATGTTAAAAACTAGGGACTTAGAGGAAAATCAACCTCTGCGAGAAAGTCAACGGGATCGGACGGAGCGGGATGATGAGATCCGGGACGGGGCCTGCGCATTTGGTTCGGTGGCCTGGTGGATCTGGTCCACCTCCAGATCCGGCGACGGAGGATGACGCCAGCGAGGTCGGCGCGGACTCCGGCGATGGCCGGCGACGAGGGGGGAGCTGGGCGGCGGGCGACCGGGCCGGGCGGCGGCCATGGCGGTGGGACGGCGCGGGGGCACCGTGGCGGCGGGCGCCGGCGAAGGGAGGCGCGGCGGCGCGGGCGCCCGAGGTGGCGGGGCGGCGCCGGAACTCGGGTGAGGCGGCGGCGGAGGCGGCACCATGGCCACGGTGGGGCGCCTGGTGGCGGGGCGAGGTGCCGGAGGCGGGAGGAGCTCGGGCTCCGGCGAGCTCCTGCCGGAGCGGCGGCAGAAGGTGGCGGCGAGCAGGATGGCGCGGCGGCGCTCGGGACGCCGGCGAGGCGCAGCGGCGGCGAACGGGCGAGGCGGCGGCGCACGGGGTCCGACCCGGGCCCCAGATGGGCTCGCGCGGGCTTCGCGAGGTCCTGGCGGGCCGCGGGCGGCGGAGGAGAGAGAGAGCGGGCGCGAGGGCGACGTGGCGCACTGTGGTTGGACGAGGGGGTGGCAGCGGACGTGTCCGGCGCCGGGCGGACGTGTCCGGCGCCGGGCGGACGTGTCCGGCGCGCGGAGGAAGAAGGGGCTAGGGTTGATCCGTGAATTCGGGGGAGGGGGACTAATATATAGGTAGAGGGAGCTAGGAGAGTCCAAATAAGGAGCGGTTTTCGGCCACGCGATCGTGATCGAACGACCGAGAGCATGGACGGGAGTTAGATGGGTTTTGGGCCACTTGGAAGGGGTGTTGGGCTGCAAGACAAAAGGGGCTTTTACGGTTACCCGGTTAACCGTTGGGGTATCAAACGACCTCCAAATGGCACGAAACTTGACAGGCGGTCTACCGGTGTTATACCAAAGCCGCTTGGCAAGACTCGGTCCATTCTGAGAAAGTTTAATCACCCGCTCACAACGAGAGACAAAAGGGGAACGCCGGAGGACATAGGAGTGCCGGATTGCAAAACGGACAACGGGTAAAATGCTCGGATGCATGAGACGAACACGTATGCAAAATGAGATGCACATGATGACATGATAAAATGCAACACGCAAGCAAATGACATCGCAACGACGGCGAATAACTGACAGACACCTGGCGCATCGAATCCGGGGCGTTACAGGGAGAACCTTCATCATCACTATCATCAATGATTTCATCTTCAATAATTTCATTCTCTCTAACCCTAGCGAGTTGTTCATCAAGATATTCACCTAATGGCACAGTAGTATCAAGCATAGAAGTAGTTTCATCATAAGTGTCATGCATAGTAGAAGTGGCATCATCAATAAGATGCGACAGATCAGAATTCATAGCAGTAGCAGGTTTAGGTGTCGCAAGCTTACTCAAAACGGAAGGAGAGTCTAGTGTAGAGCTAGATGGCAGTTCCTTACCTCCCCTCGTAGTTGAGGGGAAATCTTAGTTCTTTCATCTTTCAAGTTCCTCATAGTTATCAGCAGATATAAATCCCAAGTGACTCAAAGAATAGAGCTATGCTCCCGAGGAACCGGGCCAGAAAATAGTCTTGATAACCCACAAGTATAGGGGATCGCAACAGTTTTTCAGGGTAGAGTATTCAACCCAAATTTATTGATTCGACACAAGGGGATCCAAAGAATATTCTCAAGTATTAGCAGTTGAGTTGTCAATTCAACCACAGTTGGATAACTTAGTATCTCCAGCAAAGTATTTAGTAGCAAAGTAGTATGATAGTAATGGTAACAGTGGCAAAAGTAACGATAGCAGTTTTGTAGTAATTGTAACAGTAGCAACGGTAAAGTAAATAAGCAAAGCACAATATGTGAAAAGCTCGTAGGCATCGGATCAATGATGGATAATTATGTCGGATGCAAGTCATCATGTAATAGTTATAACATAGGGTGACATAGAACTAGCTCCAGCTCATTAATATAATGTAGGCATGTATTCCGAATATAGTCATACGTGCTTATGGAAAAGAACTTGCATGACATCTTTTGTCCTACCCTCTCCCATGGTAGCGGGGTCCTAATGGAAACTAAGGGATATTAAGGCCTCCTTTTAATAGAGTACCGGACCAAAGCATTAACACATAGTGAATACATGAACTCCTCAAACTACGGTCATCACCGAGAAGTATCCCAATTATTGTCACTTCGGGGTTGTCGGATCATAACACATAATAGGTGACTACAGACTTGCAAGATAGGATCAAGAACTCAAATATATTCATGAAAACATAATAGGTTCAGATCTGAAATCATGGCACTCGGGCCCTAGTGACAAGCATTAAGCATAGCAAAGTCATAGCAACATCAATCTCAGAACATAGTGGATACTAGGTATCAAACCCTAACAAAACTAACTTGATTACATGGTAAATATCATCCAACCCATCACCGTCCAGCAAGCCTACGATGGAATTAGTCACGCACGGCGGTGAGCATCATGAAATTGGTGATGGAGGATGGTTGATGATGACGACGGCGACGAATCCCCCTCTCCGGAGCCCCGAACAGACTCCATATCAGCCCTCTCGAGAGAGGTTAGGGCTTGGCGGCGGCTCCGGGTTGTAAAACATGATGAAACTTTCTCTCTGATTTTTTCTCCGTGAAATGGAATATATAGAGTCGGAGTTGAGGTCGGTGGAGCATTAGGGGGCCCACGAGATAGGGGGCGTGCCCAGGGGGAGGGGCCACGCCCCCACCCTCGTGGACAGGGTGTGCCCCCCTGGCCCTGATTCTTTCACCAATATTTTTTATTAATTTTGAAAAGTTGCTCCGTGGATTTCCAGGACATTTTGAGGACTTTTATTTCTGCACCAAAATAACACCATGGCAGTTCTGCTGAAAATAGCGTCAGTCCGGGTTAGTTCCATTGAAATCACGCAAATTAGAGTCCAAAACAAGGGCAAAAGTGTTTGGAAAAGTAGATACAACAGAGATGTATCAGCAGCGCCGAACTATGGCGCATAGGCGGAACAGGATACATACCGACACTCCGAAGAAGGCATCTGAAGAGTGGCCCTCGAAGTGGTTCTACATCGAAGATGTTGTCCTTCCGGACCCAATCCGGCAAGGCCTTCCCGAATTCTCCACTGCTCCTTTAAAGAAGCACGCCAGCTGGCGTCCCTGAAGTTATGAAGAAGGGGACGGTGTGGAGGTTAAGAGGCTAGCGAACAAGATCAAAATACTCGCCCATTCTGAACTGTCCATGGTTGAGGTAATGGGGATTTCAATAACGCAATCCGTTCAGCCACTTCAATTCAGAGGGCTCCCCGCGTGGCATTATAACAGGGAGGATGACACATCGCGCTGCAGGCGCAAGGGTCCGTCCAACTTTGCCGCTTTGGCTGCTATGTTAGCCGACCTTTACAAAGGAGAGAAGGAAGATTTTGCTTGTCTCAACTATTGAGACAGCTTATCTATGTACAACTCCATTGATTATACTCCAGCTACCTTTGATGAGAAAAGTCGTCGAAGGGATCTACTACCCCGCTCCACAGCCGGAGGATCATAATCAAGACCTAGATCCCGGATTTGAAGAAGATCCGGATATATCCACAGAGTTTGAGGACGACGTCTTTTATCAGACGAGCTACGACGGCACAGAAGTGGCCATCATAGCTGATTACCCATTATCCCCACTTCCCATGTGAGTACTTAGGAGTCATCTCCTCAAAAAGAATTTGCCCCTTGTGACTCACCTGCCGCACTGTATAATGCTCCCAAGGGGCGTCGCTTGTCGCATCACCCTACGGCAAAGGCGCCCTTTAAGAAGACGACGACTGCACAAGGCGATTCTTCGAAAAGGAAAGCAAGCGACGTTATCTGCGGGCCCTCTCATTCATCAAAGAGGTATGAGTTTTATCACGTACTCGGGGGATAAGCCAGCTGGTGACATTTCTTGCTGTGCAAATGTGTAGGAGGAACATACGTCGGACTGTATCCGGAGACCCGGCCGGTCATGCATAGGCTAATCCGGTCCTGGACCTGATCACGAGGACTGGGGTCAATACGGGTAAAATGCTGGATAATCACCTCCACGAGGATTCGGATAATGTATCTATCACCAACTCTGAAGTGGAGAGTGCGATCAATCATCGGCGTCGGAGAGCGGCTATGCGCAATCCAAATTTACCGAGGAGGCATTCAACGCTCTTAGCTCAGCAGATGCTTATATCCGAGCTGCTCGTGATTAACTTGCTGGCGCCACTCACCAACTTTCAAAAGATATGCGGGTAAGAATTTATGCAGATTTAATAATCATATGCTAGTAGCCCCCGAGTCTTGAAGTGGTTAGCCTAACTAATTAAAGAATCATTACATCCTCAGGTACTCAAAGAGAAAAACAACACCTTGTCCAAGGAACTAGAATAATGTCGAACTAAGCTAACTGTTGCCACCGCCGAACTGGAAGAGTTAAAGAACTCCAAGAAGGCACCTAATGGTAAATACAACCGTAGCCCGAAAATAAAATTTCGTGCCTATAACGATATTTCGTAACAATGCATCGCTTTGCATGTAGGGTCGAAAGAACAGCTCAAGCAGATGCTCAAGCGGACAAACAACATGTCGAAGGGCAAGAAGCCGTTGGTCAACGTGTATTAACACGGACCATAACTGAGAAGAATAAGCTACAGGATGCAAACATCAAACAAGCCGAGGAACTGAAGGACTTAAGAGCCCAACTGTCTGATGCTGTGAAGAAGAGCAGGAAGCTCAAAGGTGGCATATTCAATATGCTTTTAACCTTACTCTCACACAGTCTCCAGATTGAAATTTTGACAAGTTTTCTGCTGTAGGTGTGCTAACCGGACGTCTCGAAGGAGAAGTGTCCGGATTCCAAGGCAACCTGCTACAAGAGCTATCCAAAGTGCATGAACGAGCTCGGAAAGCAATGAGGAACATGGCTAAGGCTTTATGGCCATCTAATAACCCACAAGTATACGGGATCGCAACAGTTTTCGAGGGTAGAGTATTCAACCCAAATTATTGATTTGACACAAGGGGAGCCAAAGAATATTCTCAAGTATTAGCAGTTGAGTTGTCAATTCAACCACACATGGATAACTTAGTATCTGCAACAATGTATTTAGTAGCAAGGTAGTATGGAAGTAACAGTAACGGTAGCAAAAGTAACAGTAGCAGTTTTGTAGTAATTGTAACAGTGGCAACGAAAAGGAACTGAGCAAAGAACAATATGTGAAAAGATCGTAGGCATTGGATAGGTGATGGATAATTATGCCAGATGCGATTCCTCATGTAATAGTTATAACATAGGATGACACAGAACTAGCCCCAGTTCATCAATGTGATGTAGGCATGTATTCGAATATAGTCATATGTGCTTATGGAAAAGAACTTGCATGCCATCTTTTGTCCTACCCTCCTGTGGCAGCGGGGTCCTAATGGAAACTAAGGGATATTAAGACCTCCTTTTAATAGAGTACCAGACCAAAGCATTAGCACTTAGTGAATACATGTACTCCTCAAACTACGGTCATCACCGAGAAGTATCCCGATTATTGTCACTTCGGGGTTGTGGGATCATAACACATAATAGGTGACTATAGACTTGCAAGATAGGATCAAGAACTCACATGTATTCATGAAAACATAATAAGTTCAGATCTAAAATCATGGCACTCGGGCCCTAGTGACAAGCATTTAGCATAGCAAAGTCATAGCAACATCAATCTTAGAACATAGTGGATACTAGGGATCATACCCTAACAAAACTAACTTGATTGCATGGTAAATCTTATCCAAACCATCACCGTCCAGCAAGCCTACGATGGAATTACTCACGCACGGCGGTGAGCATCATGAAATTGGTGATGGAGGATGGTTGATGATGATGATGACGACAACGGATTCCCCTCTCCGAAGCCCCGAACGGACTCTAGATCAGCCCTCCCGCGAGAGTTTAGGGCTTGGCGGCGGCTCCGTGTCGTAAAACACGATGAATCTTTCTCTCTGGTTTTTTTCTCCCCGAACGTGAATATATGGAGTTGGAGTTGAGGTCGCTGGAGCACCAGGGGGCCCATGAGGCAGGGGGCGTGCCCTAGGGGGGGCGCCCCCCACCCTCGTGGACAGGGTGTGGGCCCCCTGGCCTTGATTCTTTCGCCAGTATTTTTTATTAAATCCAAAAATAACTTCTATGGAGTTTCAGGTCATTCCGAGAACTTTTATTTTCTGCACAAAAATAACACATGGCAGTTCTGCGGAAAACAACGTCAGTCTGGGTTAGTTCCATTCAAATCATGCAAGCTAGAGTCCAAAACAAGGGCAAAAGTGTTTGGAAAAGTAGATACGACGGAGACATATCAACTCCCCCAAGCTTAAACCTTTGCTTGTCCTCAAGCAATTCAGTTGATAAACTGAAAGTGATAAAGAAAACTTTTACAAACTCTGTTTGCTCTTGTTGTTGTAAATATGTAAAGCCAGCATTCAAGTTTTCAGCAAAGATTATGAACTAACCATATTCACAATAACACTTAGGTCTCATGTTTACTCATATCAAAT
The DNA here is from genome assembly GCF_018294505.1 of Triticum aestivum. Lineage (NCBI taxonomy): Eukaryota > Viridiplantae > Streptophyta > Magnoliopsida > Poales > Poaceae > Triticum > Triticum aestivum. Next base: position 597,514,761 of record NC_057804.1, on the reverse strand, counting down.
GGCATAATCAACTAGCGAGCAATAATAATAAAACTCGGATGAGAACACTTTCTCAAAACAATCATAATATGATATAACAAGATGATATCTTGCTAGCCCTTCCTGGGACCGCAAAACATAAATGCAGAGCACCTTTAAAGATGAAGGACTGACTAAACATTGTAATTCATGGTAAAAGAGATCCAGTCATAGTCATACACAATATAGAATAATAGTAATGCAAGAAAATGACAAAGGTGCTCTCCAACTGTTGCTTTTAAATAAGAGGGCGATGACTCAACATAAAAGTAAATAGATAGGCCCTTCGCAGAGGGAAGCAGGGATTTGTAGAGGTGCCAAAGCTCGACTTTTAAAACAGAGATAATAATATTTTGGGTGGTATACTTTCATTGTCAACATAACAACCAAGAGATCTCGACATCTTCCATGCTAAACACATTATATGCGGTTCCCAAACAGAATGGTAAAGTTTATACTCCCACTCCACCAACAAGCATCAATCCATGGCTTGCCCAAAACAACGAGTGCCTCCAACTAATAACAATCCTAGGGGAGTTTCATTTGCAATTATTTTGATTTGATTTGAGCATGGGACTGAGCATCCCGGTGACCAGGCATTTTCTCGTGACTAAGGAGCGGAGTCCACTCCTCTTGAGAATAACCCGGCTAGCATGGAAGATACAGACAACCCTAGTTGATACATGAGATGTTCGAGCATACAAAACAGAATTTCATTTGAAGGTTTAGAGTTTGGCACATACAAATTTACTTGGAACGGCATGTAGATACCGCATATAGGAAAGTATGGTGGACTCACATGGAATAACTTTGGGGTTTATGGTAGTGGATGCACAAGCAGTGTTCCTGCTTAGTACAGGTGAATGCTAGAAAAAGACTAGGAAGCGACCATCTAGAGAGCGACAACAGTCATGAACATGCATTAAAATTAATAGACACTGAGTGCAAGCATGAGTAGGATATAATCCACCATTAACATAAATATCATGAAGGCTATGTTGATTTTGTTTGAATGACATGCATGAACATGTGCCAAGTCAAGTCACTCGAATCATTCAAAGGAGGATACCACCTTATCATACCACATCACAATCATTTTAATAGCATGTTGGCACGCAAGGTAAACCATTATAGACTCCTAGCTAATTAAGCATGACATAAGCAACTATAATCTCTACTTGTCATTGCAAACATGTTTATTCATAATAAGTTGAATCAGGAACGATGAACTAATCATATTTACAAAAACAAGATAGGTCAAGTTCATACCAGCTCCTTTTATCTCAATCATTTCAACATATATCATCATTATTTCCTTGCACTTGCACGACCGAACAGTGTGGATAATAATAATAGTGCACGTGCATTGGACTAAGCTGGAATCTGCAAGCATTCAATTTAAGAGAGAAGACAATATAATATGGGATCTTGGTTAAATCAATCAATTATGCATAAAAGAGACACTTAAAAATTCTATTAAGGTCTTCTCCTTTTAACCCCCAAAGAATGGAAATAAAACTATTTACACGGGAAAGCTCCCAACAAGCAAAAGGAAGAATGAGAAATCTTTTTGAGTTTTCTTTTAATTATTACTACTACAGGCATGAAAAGTAAACTAGCTAAAAGCTATTACTAATTTTTTTCTTAAGATTATTCAAACACACGAGAAGAAAGCAAGAAAATAAAATATAAACTAGCATGGATAGCACAGTGAAAAAGTATGAGCACCGACAACTAGAATGAGTGTGTGAACATGAATGTGATGTCGGTGAGAAATATGTACCCCCCAAGCTTAGGCTTTTGGCCTAAGTTGGTCTATGCCCATGGATGGCCTGGTGGATATTCGAAGTTGTAACTGGGGTCGTACTGAGATGCACAAGCCATTGCCTCACGAGCGACAGCCTGGCGGCGAGCTGCCTCCGTCCTCTTCTCGTACTCGTTCGCTTCCTCCCTGGTTATAATATATCTTCTTTTTGCCTGATAGTCAAAGAAAGCAGGAGCAGGGAGAGTAATATGGATAGCGCGACGTCTGTCAAAGATTAGTCGATATTGGAGGGATTGTTCTTTCCTTTCAATAAACTGGTGGTTAACCATGGCATTATAATCTAGGTAAGCAGAAATCAACTCTCTATCATTTTCATGTATGGGTACCCCAAGATAATTAGCTATACAGGTTGCATAAATCCCACTAAACAAATCTCCAATTAAACCATTATTATGCAACCTACATGCAACGATGACCCCCAAGTTATATTGTTTATCTCCTAACACCGCACTCCTGAGAATGCTAAGGTCAGGAACACACATGTGACATGCTTCGTTCTTACCATTTACGCATCTGCCTATAAAAAGAGCAAAATAATGTATAGCAGGAAAATGAATGCTCCCTATGGTGGCTTGTGCTATTTCTCTGGATTCCCCCATAGTGATACTAGTAAGAAAATCTTTAAATTCAAATTTGCGAGGTTCACTAGCACTACCCATTGTGGGAGTTTACAAGCAGTAGTAAAATCTTCTAAGACCATGGTATATGATTTATCATAAAGATCAAACAGTACATTGTGACAATTACGCGAAGATGTAAATTTAAACCTTCTCACAAATGAATCAGTTAAATATTGGTATTGAGGGCACTTATCTTGCATGAATTCCTCAAGATCAGCATTACGCACATATGCATCGAATTCATCCTTAATGCCTGCTCGAACCATAAACTCTTTTGACGGCCATTCACAAGGCCGCACGTAAGCTTCCCCAGGTAGTTCATCATCTGGCTCACGTATTGCAAGCCTCGGTCCTTGCTTCCTTGAAGAACCACCTTGATACAACTTTCTATGCATTTTTCTCTGAAAAAGTTTCTGAAATTTTTAGTAACTCAAAATAAAAGTAAACCAAACTCAATAAGATTGATAGCAACTACTCCCACAAGTGCCTAGAGACTATATCATGCATTAGAACTACTAGTCGTCGACCCGTGCACATGCACGGGCTAGCTTTCAACAATGCATTACTTAAACCCTTTGGAAAAAAGGTATGATGAATATAGCCTTATAGTTAAGCTGTTGAAATTTTAATTTCTTCACACTACAGATTGTTTTGGAACACATGCATCACAGTATGCTTATTTCATTGTACAACAGATTCGACAAAAAATCTGTGTTTGCTTAGGCATCCTGAAGAAGAATCAATATTTATACAACTAATATAGCCTGAAAGATGAATATTAGAAAATGCTAGTTTTATTCACTTACTATTTCTCATACTATTATTTTTAGGGCGTTCTAATTACGGATTTTTTAATAAAGCATAGACTAATTGTATAAAATAATCATATCCAAAACATGCATGAACTATGTTTTTTTGATAGCAACCCTGTCAGAACGAAGCGCACGGGAAAACCAAAAGGTTAGAACTGATCCAACCTACACTTTGGTTCACATGGTACAAACTTGAAATGTTTTCCATGTAATAGTAGTATTTCTCTTTTCTTTTATCCACTAAGGCACCATCTAACTTTAGCCAAAGTCTATGCTACGGAGTTCTGGACCATTTGACCCTGCAGTAACTCATTTTATAATTGAAAGAGCATGTCCAACTGAGCTACCAAATTATCTTTCTCTCACAAAAGAGAAGTTACCAATTCGTCTGTTCCGTATTCCTCTCACCAAAGATGCAGCTGGAAGGTGATCCAAGTTGGTAATTGAAAAGTGCATGCGGTGATTATAATATATATAGACAATCTAAGATGCAATTTGACAACGGTTAGGACTGATTTTATTGAATTATTAATTAGAGAACGCTTATTATTCTACCACATAACAGGATAATAACCTACTTAAGAAAAGTGCCATGTCATTTTTTTATGGAAGGATGGCTCACATTTGTTCACTTCCCAATAAGCGAAAGTTCCGCATAAAATATAAAGCACATTGATATGTATTTGAAAATATAACTATAACCATGGGGTAAAATAGTATTAGATACTAAATGACAATGATAACCAAAATAACATGGTAATTTTCTTCAATATAGTATTATTAATGAATGAAAAATAAAGTAGCTAGCAATATGTATATGAACCATGTCACACGTACAGCCAAACAACTTAACAAACCTGAGCTTCACATCCATGTTTTTGTCTTGACTAACACATGGTTTATTGATACATAATCAATCTATGTTTTCCAAGTGGAACCGAAGAAATATGGGAGGCGTTTGGTTCCACGTTTGTATCGTTTTTGATTTTTACTGTCGGGAAGCTTTGCCTCTGATATTTCCTCCTGAGTCCTGAATATGCGTTTTGTTTGGCTTGGCCGTGAGTGAATGCGTAGTGGAGAGGATCCTGTATCCAGCCGTGATCGGACTTTTTCACGGAAGCGAAGTGAAGCGCTTTATCCGATAGCACCGTAACACAAATCAGAAGGGCTGAACCAAACGACTTCTACTGTCTTCTGAAAGTGCTGTAATCAGAAGCGAGACTTTTCCACCCAAGCAAATGCGTCGATAGTACACAACATACGATACAATTAGTTTGCAATTGATTATCCGATTCGTCCTCATGCATACCCAAACCTACACAGGAAAATCAGGGCAACATACATCAGTTTTCTTTCAGAAAATGGAAAGGCCTAATTACTAAATATATGCAAGAAAATACCATATCAAATGTTTTTTCTACCCTACTCATATCAGGTATATTCGGTAATGTACATTAAAACTTGATCATATCGCAATGTTTCATGGGCACTGTGACTACTGAGACTATTCTGTCCAAAATCAACACTTGGTCACCATTAACTTCTAGTATTTCAACCTTATTAAATCAAAGTAACACATGGGGCGCTATACACAATACTTCTAGATCTGAGAGGAGTAGGTAAGTGATTACCTTATCTGATGTCGGAGGGACTCGTATCAGATCCTAGAAGAGGACTCCACAAAAGTTGATGCTGACGGCTCCATGAAATTGGCGTCCGCTGCTGCATAAGTTCTTAACATGCACACCATGGAGAGGAAGAGACGGCTGGTCAACCTTCCACATTCCTAATAGCAATCGGAGGGGCCTGCCTTCATCATGGTTAGATCTGACGATAAAAATATTGAACCCAACCTGTGCCCTCTTAGAATTGACGTGAGAGGCACGAAACATATATATAACATTGTGATTTTGATTTAAAAAAAACCTGCTCATAAGAAATGGTGCATTTAGGAATTTATTGAATAAAAAATTACAACTAAACAACAAAGGACTCAAAGGCGAAGTAGCTAATTCAACTCTTACAATTGACTTGACCCATTCCAAATGCATTGGAATTGAATATTATGATAAAAATGTGTTCTAAATAAAACTGCATCTGAATCTCAAAATCGTAGTATGAGCATAAAACATACCTCAATAGTTCTTTTTTCGTGCTCTGTCACATGACCTCGAAGTATTTAATAGCGCCATCCAATGTAGCGTTATACTGTGCACTGTGCAGAACATTGAACTGAAATGTGAAAAGTAAAGGAATGCTCAATGATGCCACTGTACATAGCAGATATTATGAAATAATAATGAAAATGGACATATTTATCAAGAAGCAAAAGAACGTCATGCAATCAGTAAGAATATAGAGTACATGGATTCGGGTGATTAGTTAATATGCTAGTTTAATAAAGTAGATACATATAATCATTTATGAGCACTTGTCCTTGCTTTAAATGTGAAATACTGAGACATCATCTTTTGACTCTTGCGGCAGGCCTGCTTCATATAAACCCATCTCTTCTTTATCTTCTTACTTTAAGAAAATACCATTAATAAGATGAAAGTGATAATTCTGTCTATGTCTCCGGAGTGGCAAATTTTCCAACGAAGACATAATGCTGTGTTTTTGTTACCTAAATCATATTGCATATATTTTCTGATACTATCATAAGAATTATAAGCCATAGTGTCAATGTGTTTTCTTCTTCTTCTAAACCAAATTGCATCCTCTGCCCTGTGTGCAGCTTACAGATAAAAGCAGGTATAATTATTTTATCTAAAAATAATGCTGCTAAAAACACATCTCTGGTAAATGCTCCCTTCCTCTACTCCACCCTGAAGTATGGATGTTGATGGATACAGAGTTGCACACCTCTGCATATAAACTTTAGCATCTCATTTGCAACATAAATTTATCCCCTTTGCTAGACCTGGCTACAGTGACAGCATGGAAAGGGTAGGATTCTCTATAGGAGGATGTAATCTCAGACTGAAATCATCTAGCTCCTCATGAAAAAGACGACGGACGCGTCACAATAGCGACCCGAGGAGCAAAAGAAGGAGACATAGGCGGCAAGGAGAAGAGGAGGATGCAGGGGAGACTCTTGCCGAGGGTTTGGACTGAAGGCGGCAGGAGATATTCTTGGGTTAGGACTCTATAGACGCTAGAGACGTGGAGCTAATAAGAAAGATAAATAAGGTTAAGGTGGAGATCGATGGCCGGTCAGATTAGTAACGCACAACAAATAATCAGTAAGTTTAAGGTTTAGATCTGAACCGTAACATTGCTTAGGCTTGACTTTCAGATTTGTAAAAATCAAACACTATGTCATATCAAGCAGCTTTGAAGCTGCACTACTGATCACATCCTCAAGTGGTCCTCAAAAATCGTGAGTGGACATCTCCGCTCATAGTCATAGGTGCAGTAGTATTTCTTCAGTGAATTAACATGCTTTTGCCAAAAGATGCTAATCATCCATGTGACCATACCCCTGCAGCATAAACGGATGAAGCATCAATCAATAATAAGTACTTGGGCGGGGAATGAATTACTCCTTCCGGGAATTAGCAGTTTCACACAGACATTTTCTTGGCAAAAAGTTTAAGCTCACATTCTGCATATTAAATTGTAGTACACTGGGCAACAGAAAACAATTCATTGTGTATTATTCATCACCTAAACATTTTTTCAAAGCTAACTGAACCACAAACTATAACAGAATTATATTGTCCTCTTCCAAATTCAATCCAATCGACAACTCTCGACTGTTAGTCCTAATTGAAGCAGCTGGTAACAAACAAACTAAACCATCATGATTTGAAAAAACAGAACTATGTAAATGATCATTGCAAAGCCAAATGATAGTAGTATTGACCTATTTCCTTGGCAAACCCAAGTTCGTGTGTGCGGGAGAGGATATACTGCCCACTAACATGGCAATCTAATGGCACTCCACCAAGCACACCCACGAATCCATTCCACCCAAGTTCCATGAAAGAACTTCTGAGAAGGAAAAATTACCTTGCTGGGTAGCCGACTCAAAACACCCGAATTTGCTAAGAGCAGCGCGATCTTCTCCATGTACTTCCGCGCCACGGTGGTCCAATGTGTGAAGGGGCACAACAGGAACACTGCAGGAGAGGAGAGCGCCATGTGTGGCAGTAACTGCGGACATGATGTTCGATGGGGAGAGGAAGAATAGGAGGTGGGCACAGATCGACAAATAGGTGACAGTCCGGCTTACCTGTGTTCCCTCGACCAGCCACATCGCCACCACGCGACCGGAAGCACAGCCGCCACCCAGTATTGGTCAAAGACAGAAGACCAAGGAGAGAGATGGTTCATGATGGCGGTGGGATGCGGCAGAGGGTTGATGCGGCGGGAGCGACGACGGATGGGGCAGGCGGCGACGGCGTTGGCTGTTGAGCAGGGCGGCGGCGCAATCCATGGCGTGATGTGTGGGATGGTTGGGGTCAGGAGGTTAGGGATAAGGGTGACGGCTTCTATTTCTACAGCCGTGAAGGACTATGGGCCGTAATTTAGAATTTTTTCTACCGGAACTAAGCACATAATTAAGCAAAAAATTGTGGGTTAATCTCCACTGTAATAAATTTGGTCCCACGGGATGAACGGTCAGTAAATTCTAATTAATGTGGTAATTCTTAGGGAGTCTTTGTGGGTTAATCTCCACCATAATAATTCGGTCCCATAGGATGAACGGTCAGTAAATTCTAATTAATGTGGTAATTCTTAGGGAGTCTGTAATTAGTATAGGTATAGACTTGGGACCAACTAAATTTGACATGCAAGCTTAAGAACAGGGTCACCTTAACAGCAAGAATTTGCAATAAATAAAGCACTAGAATAAAAACTAATTGGACCATTGGAGGAGTCACATACCAAGGAATAATCCCCCAAAGCAGTTTTGTGAATGGAGCTTTGAGCAAGGAGATCGAAAATGGCAGCAAAATGAGCTAGAACTCGCGCTTGAGCTGGTTGGTGATTTTTTTGGAAGGAAGAAGAAAAGCATGGGTGCAGGAATAAGTGGAGGAGGGCCACTCGGGGCCCACGAGGCAGGGGGCGCACCCTGGACCCTCGTGGCCAGGTAAAGGTTCCCTCTGGTGTGTTCTCAGCGCCAGATATTCTCAAATATTCCAGAAAAAATCATATTAAATTTGCAAGGCATTTGAAGAACTTCTATTTTCAGGATATTTTTTATTGCATGGATAATTCAGAAAACAAACATAATATACTATTTTTACTTTATTTATTCTAAATAACGTGAAGTAAAAGAAGGGAACAGAGAGTTGTGTCTTCTAATTTCATCCATCTCATGCTCATCAAAAGGAATCCACTAACAAGGCTGATCAAGTCTGGTTTAACAAACTCATTCCGAATCGCATGAAACCGGTGAAATTTCGAAATGACACTAGGTTACCTCAACGGGGATATGAACATCCCCAATAATAAGAATATCATACTTCTTCTTTGCAGTAGGAAGAGGAAATTCAAAACCTCCAACAATAATTGATGGAATTTTTCCAATAGAATTTATACTATGAACTTGAGGTTGTTTCCTTGGAAAGTGTACTGTATGCTCATTACCATTAACATGAAATGTAACATTGCCTTTGTTGCAATCAATACCATCGCCTGCGGTATTTAAAAAGGGTCTACCAAGGATAATCGACATATTGTCGTCCTCGGGAATATCAAGAATGACAAAGTTTGTTAAGATAGTAACGTTTGCAACAACTACATGCACGTCCTCTTAAATACCGACAGGTATAGCAGTTTATTTATCGGCCATTTGCAAAGATATTTCAGTAGGTGTCAACTTATTTAATTCAAGTCTATGATATAAAGAAAGATGCAATACACTAACACCGGCTCCAAGATCACATAAAGCAGTTTTAACATAGTTTCTTTTAATGGAGCATGGTATAGTTGGTACTCTTGGATCTCCAAGTTTCTTAGAGATTCCACCCTTAAAAGTATAGTTAGCAAGCATGGTGGAAATTTCAGCTTCCGGTATCTTTCTTTTATTTGTAATGATATCTTTCATGTGCTTAGCATAAGGGTTCATCTTAAGCATATCGGTCAACCGCATACGCAAAAAGATAGGTCTAATCATTTCAGCAAAGCGCTCAAAATCCTCATCATCCTTTTTCTTGGATGGTTTAGGAGGGAACGACATGGGTTTCTGAACCCATGGTTCTCTTTCTCTACCATGCTTCCTAGCAACGAAGTCTCTCTTATCATAATGTTGATTCTTTGATTGTGGGTTATCAAGATCAACAGCGGGTTCGGTTTCTATATCGTTGTTATTGCTAGGTTGAGCATCTACATGAACATCATTATTAGCATTTTCACGAGGTTCATGTTCATCACCAGATTGTGTTTCAGCATCAGAGATAGAAATATCATTAGGATTTTCAGGTGTGTCTATAACAGGTTCATTAGAAGCATGCAAAGTCCTATCATCTTTCTTTTTCTTCTTTTTAGAAGGACCAGGTGCATCGGCATTTTTTCCCTGAGAATCTTGCTCAATTCTCTTAGGGTGGCCCTCAGGATACAAAGGTTCCTAAGTCATTCTATCACCTCTAGTCATAACACTAACAGCATTATCATTACTCTTATCATTTAATTCATTGAGCAATTCATTCTGAGCCTTAAGCACTCGTTCTACTTGAGTGGTAACCATCGAAGCATGTTTACTGGTGAGTTTAAGTTCACCCTTAACTCTAGACATATAATCACTCAAGCGTCCAATCATATAAGAATTACTTTTCAATTGTCTACTAACATAAGCATTGAAATTTTCTTGTTTAGCCATAAAGTCGTCAAATTCATCCAAGAATTGGCTAGCAAACTTAGTAGACGAGATTTCAACTTTATCATATCTATAAAGAGAGTTTACCTTCACTACCTATGTCGGGTTATCAAGACCGTGCATTTCTTTAATTGGTGGGTATATTAAGGCCATGTATTTCTTTGACAGGAGGTAAATTTTTAACATCTTCATCTTTAATACCTTTCTCTTTCATAGATTTCTTGTCCACTTGCATATCTTCAGGACTGGAAAATAGAACACCTCTTTTCTTTGGAGTTGGCTCAGTTGGTTCAGGAAGTGTCCAATTATTTTCATTTGTCAACATATTATTCAATAGCAATTCAGCTTGGTCAACTGTCCTTTCCCTGAAAACACAACCAGCACAACTATCCACGTGGTCCTTGGAAGCATCGGTTAGTCCATTATAAAAGAATTCAAGTATTTCATCTTTCTTAAGAGATGATCAGGCAAAGCATTAAGTAATCGGAGAAGCCTCCCCCAAGCTTTTGGGAGACTCCCTTCTTCGATTTGCACAAAATTATATATCTCCCTTAAGGCAGCTTGTTTCTTATGAGAGGGGAAATATTTAGCAGAGAAATAGTAAATCATATCCTGGGGACTACGCACACAACCACGATCAAGAGAATTAAACCATGTTTTAGCATCACCCTTTAATGAGAAAGGAAATATTTTAAGGATATAGTAGTAGCGAGATTTCTCATCATTATCAAACAGGGTGGCTATATCATTTAACTTAGTAAGATGTGCCACTACAGTTTCAGATTCATTGCCATAAAAAGGATCGGATTCAACCAAAGTAATTATCTCAGGATCAACAGAGAATTCATAATCCTTATTAGTAACAAAGATAGGTGAAGTAGCAAAAGCAGGGTCATGTTTCATTCTAGCATTCAGAGACTTCTGTTTCAGCTTAGCTAATAACTTCTTAAGATCTGATCCATCATTGCAAGAAAGAAAATCTCTAGCAGTTTCTTCATCCATAACATAACCCTCAGGAACAATAGGAAATTCATATTTAGGGGGAGAACCTTCATCATCACTATCATCAATATTATCAGTTTCAATAATTTCATTCTCCCTAGCCCTACCAAGTTGTTCATCAAGAAATTCACCTAATGGCAAAGTAGTATCAAGCATAGAAGTAGTTTCATCATAAGTATCATGCATAGCAGAAGTGGCATCATCAATAACATGCGATATATCAGAATTAATAGTAGAAGCAGGTTTAGGTGTCGCAAGTTTACACAAAACAGAAGGAGAATCAAGTGCAGAGCTAGACGACAGTTCCTTACCTCCCCACATAGTTGAGGGATAAATCTTAGTTCTTTCGTCTTTCAAGTTCTTCATAGTGATCAGTAGATATAAATCCCAAGTGACTCAAAGAATAGAGCTATGTTCCCCGGCAACGGTGCCAAAATATAGTCTTGATAACCCACAAGTATAGGGGATCACAACAGTTTTTGAGGGTAGAGTATTCAATCCAAATTTATTGATTCGACACAGGGGAGTGTCGGTGTCAAAACCGGCGGATCTCGGGTAGGGGGTCCCGAACTGTGCGTCTAGGCGGATGGTAACAGGAGACAAGGGACACGATGTTTTTACCCAGGTTCGGGCCCTCTCGATGGAGGTAAAACCCTACTCCTACTTGATTAATATTGATGATATGGGTAGTACAAGAGTTGATCTACCACGAGATCAGAGAGGCTAAACCCTAGAAGCTAGTCTATGGTATGATTGTTGTTCGTCCTACGGACTAAAACTCTCCGGTTTATATAGACACCGGAGAGGGCTAGGGTTACACAGAGTCGGTTACAATGGGAGGAGATCTTCATATCATATCGCCAAGCTTGCCTTCCACGCCAAGGAAAGTCCCATCCGGACACGGGACGAAGTCTTCAATCTTGTATCTTCATAGTCTGGGAGTCCGGCCAAAGGTCTTAGTCCGGCCATCCGGACACCCCCTAAACCAGGACTCCCTCGGTAGCCCCTGAACTAGGCTTTAATGACGACGAGTCCAGCGCGCAAATTGTCTTCGGCATTGCAAGGTGGGTTCCTCCTCCGAATACTTCATAGAAGATGTTGATCACAAGGATAGTGTCTGGCTCTGCAAAATAAGTTCCACATACTACCGTAGAGAGAATAATATCTGCACAAATCTAATCTGCTGACGTATTCCGCAGCGTGACATGACGCCACGGCCAAGCCTTTATTCGAATCGTTTTACTGTTCCACCTCAGCGCGTTTAGCGAGGCGGTTTCCTTGGCACGCCTTGTCAAAGCAGAGATCGTGTCCCCTTATTCTGGGATTCTCCCCTAATTGAAAGCGAGTCCCAAACGGTTACGGGGAGGGCTCTTGGTATTCAACTCCTTTATAAAGAGACCAAGGGTCGACTCCTTTCTTTTCAATCCAATTTAATCCGCCCCCTGCCTCGAGTTCCAACACCCAAAGCTCTAGTTTTAGGCGCTTCAGACGTTCGACGATGTCCGGCTCCGACCTTCAAGGCCGGTGGATGCCTTCCTCCGTTACGGAAGAAGACGTGCGAAAACTGAGAGATGCCAGGTATCTAACCGGCGAAATCTCGCATAGGCTGCCTGCACAAGGGCAGGCCATTCCCACTCCCTAGCCCGGTGAGAGCGTGGTGTTCACATCTCACTTCCTTCGGGGGCTAGGCTTCCCGATTGATCCCTTCGTGAGGGGGCTACTGTTTTATTATGGGCTGGAATTCCACTACTTAGCTCCAGAGTCCATCCTCCAAATCTCATCATTCATTGTCGTGTGTGAAGCCTTCCTCCATATAACTCCTCACTTCGGATTGTGGCTTAGAACCTTCAAGGTGGAACCGAAGATGATCGAGGGGCAGCAAGCTGAGTGCGGAGGAGCTATCATAAGCAAGGTGGCCGATGCTCCATGGCCCGAGGGCTCTTTCCAAGAGGAGTTCGGCTTATGGCAACGGGACTGGTTTTACATCACAGCCCCCAGGGGCACCAAACGGGTGGCACCACCTGCTTTTCGCTCGGGTCCCCCACCACGGCGAGCGTCATGGGTCAATGAAGGGCTTATCTGGGGGCCGTCCATAGTCGTGCCCCTACTGCAGGACCGCATTCGAGATCTCCTTGAAAGAGATATTAACTTGACCGTAGTGGCGCAAGTTATGCTGATTCGCTGCATGCTGCCCTGCAAACGCCGCCCTCTCCGCATGTGGGAATTTAATCTGGAGGGACCGTGAGTCCTCCAACATTTTATGGGTGCGACGCCCGTGGAGTGTACAAATTGTTCTTCGGATCACAAGCAAGGTGTCCGGACTTGTCCGAGGACGCAGGTCTGAGCTGCAATCGCCCGGATGCTCAAGTAAGTAGCCCCGTATTTGGACACGCCATCTGTATTTTCCTCATAAAATTGCCCTTTAACAGAGCTATCCTTTGAACAGGAGTGGATAGCGAAGGCAAAGCTTATCAGGTGTCCAGCCCCCCTGCCCGAGACCGTTCCGGATCCCGTGTTAACCAGGATGCTGGAGATTATGCTTCCGGCAGAGGGCGAAGAGGGGAACCAAGGAGCTACCGCCTCCGCAAAGGAGGCTGTCAGGGAGGGAGGAATCGAGAATTCCCCCAACCTGGGAAATAAAAGGACTGCCTCTGAAGATCCGGAGGGGATGGCCTCGAAACGGGGGAAGAAATCTTCGCCAGAGGATTCGGCGCCGGAGAATGCCCCGGCCGTATTGCGCCCTCAAGGGGATCAGCTCTCCTCCGAGCTGTAAGTAAAGAGAGGGGTTACAAAATGAGTGGCATCACTGTTTTATTTCTGAGGAAGATAACCGAAATATTACCTTGCAGTTCGGATCTCAACCCTTCTCACCAGAGCTCATCTTCAGGGGATCTCCATCCGGAGATGATGGAGAGTGAAACGCCTCCCCTAGCTGCACCGTCTTACGAGGCAGGCGACCCCGAGGTGTCGTCCCGGAGGGTTTTTCCAAGTCCGTACCCTGAAAAAGGTCGTCCGGCTAGTCCGGCACCCTCTGGTGCAGAGTCGGAGGGTCTGAGGGATCTGCTCGGGCGAGCGTCCATCTCAGAAGAACACCATATATTGATGAAAACGGTGATAGGAAGGATTTCATCCGTGGAAAGTGGATTGTACGAGGCCGCCAGGAGTTTACTGACAGGCTTTGAGGTACGTGAAAAGGTGTACCTTTTGGTAGAGCCGCATATATAAAATGTGCCATGTATAAATAGTAGCCCATGAGACTCTGTGTGTCGTCCAAAGTGACGGCGCACAGAGGATCATAACCCCAGGTGTAATATGTCACCTTTTTATGAAGGTGGCGAGGCGTTCGGTGGCTATCCGGACTGATGAATCTGCCGAGCTAAAGCGGCAACTTGACTTGGCGGATGCCGACATCGCGCTTGTAAATAAGCGGCTAGACGAGGCACAAGGTATGCTCCACAGACATCTGATAAGAGGGGTTCGATGCTCGTGCCTTACAAGATATGTGCTTAATGTAGATGGTGCTGCTACCGTGGAGAACCTTTGGGCGGAACTTGCCCGAGCCAAGGAGCAAGCAAAGAAAAGTGATGCGGCTGCCGTTAAGGCGGCTGAAGAGCTAAAAGCCGAATAGGCTGCTCACTGCCAGAGAAAGAAAGTAATAGCCGAGATGGCTATAAAATTGAAGGATGCTGCCGACCGCTGTAAATTTCTCGAACAAGAAGATAGGGCGGCTCAAAAGGACCTTGAAAAGATCACTATCGAGGCCAAGGATACTCGCTCTGCAATGAGAGCTATGAAGGAGGAGCTACGTCAGGCCGGAAATATCACGGCTGGAAAGCCCTATATGCTGCGGATGAAGTTCGGGGATCCTAAATATGCTCCGTTAGACCGGCAGTGGAGTGCTGAAAACACTTATCTGGATTTGGCAGCGAGTGCAGCAGACGCGACCGAACACTTCCGGGGTCGAGGTGACCATGAATTGGAAGAACTTTTTTGGTCGCAGTTCCACAATCCAGAACGCCCTCTTTCGGTATCCGACTATTTGGCCGCCTGGGCGGAGCTGAACAGGTTATCCGGACTCGCCATGAGGTATGTTGCGAGTCGTCTGTGGCCGGAAGAGCCAGAGCCGAAGAGTTATTTTAGCTTGGTGCAGCAGTTCCTTGGTTCGGTGCCGCATGTTGATGCAATGAAGAGGTCGGCGTGCATAGAGGGTGCATCCCTGTGACAAAGAAATTGAAGAAGCGTGATTAGAATAAGATTACTAGGACTAGTTGATGAGACATAAACTCATCACAAATATAGTACGTAGAAGCCAGTAGAGGAATCAGGTATGTGTGGGGCAAAGAAGTAGAGAAATATCCACAGGGAGTGATGTGGGCAACTGGAGCAGTGGTGCAAGCCGGCTGTAAAGGGAGTTGTACCTGAGGGACGTAGCTCAACCTTGAGGAGGGCGGCGGGAGGCAGCAACTGCCCACGTCGCGGCAGTGAGCAAGGGACGAAGGCAACCTCACCGGCTTTGTGAGAGAGAACAACAGGGACCCCTGATCGGGACATGGCGACAGTGGGTTTTCGCCGTCGGCGACGGCCACCGCATCTACACTAAGCATCCACCCCTTCCCAAAGAGGACGTGATCCACCGGGATGTTAGAGATGTGGCCACAGTCATTTTGTGCGAGAGAGTGTGAAGAGATCAACCCCAGCAAGCAACCGTGTAGGCTGGCCCGTCCTGACTATGTATATAGTGGAGCGGTTTCCTTTTCTCTCCATATGAACCTATCATATTGCGTACGTGCCACTGAAGAAAAAAAATTTATTTATAAATGATGCGGCACCTACTACTCGTTCTCCTATAACCTTGCGCTTGGCATCTCCAAAATATTAACCTTGCGATTGGCTCTTCGCCTCTTCGGGAAGTCGAGCAATAATGGTAGTGCAGTATATATCGTTCTAGCTATATGAGACCAAATGAATTGCTGCACGTCCACCACGTGGGCGAGGGTCGAGGCGCGAGGGAGAGTGCTACTACATATGGAGAAAAATGAGTGAATGTACACTCTAAAATACGTCTATATACATCAGTTTTTGGAGTATGTACTAGTAGTTCATATTGAAATCTACTAAAGGACATATATATTCCAAACAATATGATATAATCTCTGTAACCAAGGTAGTAGGGACGAGGAGTAAACGGAGGGAGTAGTAAATTTTTCTCCTCGTCCTGCGAGCCACCGCGTGCATGGGCGAGGGAGGAGCAAGCTTCACCTCATCCTGCAAGCCACCGCACCCGTGGGCGGGGGAGACGGTGTACTAAGCAAGCTTCTCCTCGTTCTGCGAGTTGACGGGACACATCAAAAGTACTCCAGTGTATAGAGCCTTGCCTCTAAGGTAGGCCCCACATGGTTTGCCTCTTTTTTTAATTATACATAACGCGTCAAGTCACAATTTGTTTGTTCACCCATGGTAGACGATCCTCCCTCCACCAAGTGGACAACCAGTACACGTGCCAAATTACCACGTGGGCTGCCTTTTTCGTACAGAAATGAGCTCCACCGTGTACCCGCGCGGGTGTGGTTGGGAAAGAGACGGGAGTACGTGCGCCGCGCATGCACCTCTTCTCTTCGTGCACGTCCCCCACCTACGTGGGTGTGTGTGAGAGATACAAACTGCGTTCCTGAGTGTTTTTTGTTTTGTGGTGGGGGTGGGTGTGGTGGGGGTTGGTTTCGTGAATTATTTATGGGAATATGTGTCGATGACATCTCAAACAAAATT